>NW_007260940.1:0-50192 GCF_000164805.1 Carlito syrichta
CATTTACTGAATAGGTTCTCCTCTCCCCATTGGTAGGTGGTGGGGGCTTTGTCGAAGATGAGTTGGTTGAAAAATTGAGGTTTTGCTTCTGAAGTCTACATTCTGTTCCATTGATCTATATGCCTGTTCCTGTACCAATACCAAGCTGTTTTGATGATTGTAGCTTTATAGTAAAGTTTGAAATCTGGTATTGTGATACCACCTGCTTTGTTTTTTTTGCTGAGGATTGTTCTGGCTATTCTGGATGTTTGTGTTTCCATATGAATTCCTGTGTTGTTTTTTCTAGGTCTGAAAGAATGTTGTTGGTAATTTAATGGGTATTGCATTGAATTTGTAGATTGCCTTAGGTAAGATGGACATCTTCACAATGTTGATTCTTCCGATCCATGAGCATGGGATATTTTTCCACTTGTTCATGTCATCTTTGATTTCTTTGAGCAGTGTTTTGTAATTTTCATCGTAAAGGTCTTTCACGCCTCTGGTTAGGAAGATGCCAAGGTATTTCATTTTTTGTGTGGCTATTGTGAATGGAATGTGTTTTTTATTTGGGTTTCTGTTTGTTTATTATTGGTGTAGAGAAATGCGATTGTCTTTTGTACATTTATTTTGTATCCTGAGATTTGCCAAAGGCTTTATCAATGTAAGGAGCCTTTGACAGATTCTCTTGGGTTTTCAAGGTACACCATCATATCATCTGCATAGAGAGATAACTTGACTTCCTCTTTTCCTATTTGAATACCTCTGATTGCCTCCTCTTCTCTGATTGCTTTAGCCAGGACTTCCAATACTATGTTGAACAGGAGAGGAGAGAGTGGGCATCCTTGTCTAGTTCCAGTTTTCAGGGGAATTGGTTCCAATTTTTGTCCATTTAGGAGTATGCTGGCTGTGGGTTTCTCGTAGATGGCTTTTACTATTTTGAGGTATGTTCCCCTTATGCCTAGATGTTCAAGGGTTTTTATCAAGAAGGGGTGCTGGATTTTATCAAAAGCTTTTTCTGCATCTAGTGATATGATCATGTGGTTTTTGTTTTAACATCTGTTGATGTATTTAATTACATTTATTGTTTTACGAATGTTGAACCAGCCTTGCATCCCAGGAATGAAGCCTACTTGGTCATGGTGGATGATTTTTGAGATGTATTGCTGAATCCGGTTTGCTAGGATCTTGTTGAGAATTTTGGCATCTATGTTCATCAAAGATATTGGCCTGTAGTTCTCTTTCTTTGTTGGATCTTTACCTGGCTTGGGTATCAATGTGATGTTGGATTCGTAAAATGATTTGGGGAGAGTTCCATCTTTTTCAATTGCCTGGAATACCTTCAGTAGGATTGGTATCAGCTCCTCCTTGAATGTCTTGTAGAATTCTGCTGGAAAGCCATCAGGACCAGGGCTTTTTTTTGTAGGAAGTTTTCTTATTACGTAGTCGATTTCCTTGATTGTTATTGGTCTATTTAGGGTCTCAATTTCTTCTTGTTCCAACCTAGGTAGGTTGTGTGATGTCAGAAAGTCCTCCATTTCCTTATGGTTTTCAAGTTTGTTTCCATACAAGTGTACGTAGTAGTCTCTAATGATCTTTTGTATTTCTTCAGGGTCAGATGTGACTTCATCTTTTGTGTTTCTGATTATGCTTATTTGGTTTTTTTCTCGTTTTTTCTTGGTCAGTCTAGCTAGGGGACCATCAATCTTGTTTACCCTTTCGAAGAACCAGCTTTTTGTTTCATTGATTTTTTGTATTATCTTTTTGTCTTCTATGTCCTGGATTTGGGCTTTTATTTTGGTGATCTGGATTCTTCTGCTGAAATTAGGGTTTTTGTGGTCTTGCTTTTCCAGCTTCTTTAGGTGGGTTGTTAGGTTGTGAATTTCTGTTCCTTCCATTTTCTTCATGTGTGTTTGTAGGGATATAAATTCCCCTCTTACTACAGCTTTCAGGCATCCCAGAGATTTTGGTAAGATGTTTCTTCATTTTCATTTGTTTCCAGGTATCTTTTGATCCCTGTTTTGATTTCATCATTGACCCAGGAGTTATTTAGCATCATGCTGTTTAGTGTCCATGTCTTTGTGGGTTTTGCGGGGACTTTGTTGGTGTCAATGTTTATTTTTATTCCACTGTGGTCCGAAAAGGTGCATGGCAGAATTTCAGTCCTTTTAAATTTGCTTATACTTGATTTGTGTCCAATTATGTGGTCGATCTTAGAATATGTTCCATGTGGTGATGAGTAGAATGTGTATTCTGTGGTCTTTTGTGATAGGTATCAATTAAGTCCATTTGGTCCAGAGTCTCATTGAGGTTCCGGATCTCCTTGCTGATTTTTTTTCCTGATGATCTGTCTAGGGTTGTGAGTGGGGTATTAAAGTCCCCAGTTATGATAGTGGTAGAGTCAATATCTTTCTTTAGTTTTCCAAGAAGTTGCTTTATGAAAGTTGGCACACCTATGGTGGGTGCATATATGTTTAGGATAGATATTTCTTGTTGATGGATTGAGCCTTTTATCATTATGTAGTGGCCTTCTGTATCTTTTTTGATTTTTAATAGCTTGAACGGTATTTTGTCTGAAATTAAGATTGCTACTCTTCCTTTCTTTTGTATTCCATTCACCTGAAAGTTTGTTTCCCATCGTCTTACTTTGAGTCTGTTTGTGTCCTTTCTAGTGAGGTGAGTCTCCTGAAGGCAATAGATTGTTGCCTGATGATATTTTATCCATTTTGCCATTCTGTGTCTTTTCAGTGGTACATTTAGTCCATTCACATTTAGGCTAATAATTGAAATGCAAGAGTTGATCCCTGTCATAAGGTTCTTACAGAGTTGATCCTGATTATTTGTTGTCTTTCTTTGGGTTTTGGAGTTGGTTCATGTGTGTTTTTAATCTTTTGCCTGTACTCTTGTGAAGAATGCTGTTGTTCTTTTTCTTTTTCTTCTGTGTTCAGTACTTTCTTAAGTGTTTCTTATAGAGGTGGTCTGGTGGTAACATAGGTTCTTAGGGATTGGATGTCTGGAAAAGATTTCAATTCTCCCTCACTAATGAAGCTTAGTTTGGCTGGGTAGGTTATTCTTGGTTGAAATTGTTTCTCTTTTAGAACTTTGCAGATAGGGCTCCAGGCTCTTCTGGCCTGAAGGGTTTCTGTGGATAAATCTGCTGCTATTCTAATTGGTTTTCCCTGGTAGGTAGTCTGACCTTTTTCTCTTGCTGCCTTTAGGATTTTTCCTTTCATAGCTACTTTGTTTAGGTGAATTATTATGTGTCTGGGAGTTGGTCTTCTCATGTGTTGTCTTGCAGGGATTCTCTGAATCTCTTGTGTTTGAATTTTTTCATCCTTAATGAGATGAGGGAAGTTTTCTTGAATGATTTCATGAAATGTTTGTTCCAGCATGGCTTCTGTTTCTCTCTCTGCCTCAGGAAACCCAATTATTCTTAGGTTTGATCTCTTGAAGTGATCATTCATCTATTGCAGGTTTTGTTCTGTCTTTTTGAGCTTCTTTTCTATGCTTTTGACAGTTTGGGTTAGTTCTGTGTTTTGGTCTTCGAGCTCTGAGATTCTTTCTTTGGCTTGGCTAATTCTGCTTTCCATGCTTATTAGTCTGTTGTTCATTTCCATCGCAGTATTCTTTACTGCTGTCATTTCTGACAACAGCTCCTTCCTATTTTCTTCTTGTCTCTCCTCAATTTTTTTAATTCTCTCCATTAATGTCTTGATGTCTGGGTTTGTTGCATGTAAACAGTCATTCTGGGGACTCTTCATTGTCTGTGTTCCAGAATCTGTTTTCTCAGTGTCTGATTTCCCAGGGGTCTGCGTAGGACCTATATTTTTCTTTTGGTTTTTCTTCATTTGTGCAGTTTTTTCCCCTTCTCTACTTTTTCCTTCCCTCCAAATCACCGTCTTCTTTAATTCTGTTATTCAAGGGTAAAGGATTGGTTTTACTTTTGTTTGTTCAATGTCCTATTCTTTATGTATGTCCTCTTACTTTGTTCAATTCTGAAGTTGCACTGTAGGTTGGAGGTGGTCCTTTTTGCAGTTTTGAGATGTATTTAAGTGGAGAGCTGTGATTCAAAATCTGTCTGCAGGTCCTGGTATTCACTGACAGGCGTGTGGATAATGTGGAACTCACTTTCCACTGCCCTGGAATCTGTCCATGCAGTGGGGCTGTAGGTTTACTCCCTGAAATAAAATGTGGTTAGCAGAGGGGAGAGAATGGAGCAGATAGTGGGTTGAAGAGGGGAGTGGAGAGATAGAGGAGTAAGGGGGGAAACAAACGAGTGTGCCAACAAATAGAGAGAGAGGCCTATACTGAAACAGATAAAAACAATAGACCACAGCTACAGTCGAACCAACTCTCATACAAACAAAAATAAAACATATAGTGATGCTAATATACAAGCTAACCAACCACCTTGTTAGTGTGCTGTTCCTCTATACAAAGATATGGTTTACAGAGAGAAGAAAAGAGAAGAAAAGGAAAAGGAAAAAAGAAAAAAGGGAACAATACAGTAGGAATAGAATTAAGTCATTAAACTGATAGAATCAATGAAGTACACTCTGAGACCTTTCGTTTAAGTCCAATGTCCTTTCAGGTCTGATTTCTAGTTTTCTTTTCAAGCTGGTAAATTAGTTTGCAGTTAGAGTCAATTGCCCCTGATCTGCTGTGAAGGACAGTTCAGATTAACCTTCCTTCAGCAGTTTGGTCTATGTCTTTATCATGCTTGTTTCTCCCGTTTCAGTGTTGTTACCTTGAATTGCCAGCAGGTGGTGCTATCTCATCTGCTCGCCCCAGAGGGGGTGGGGCCAGACAGGAACAAGATGGCTGCCTGCCTCTGAGCAGGCAACAGGAGCCCCATGCTGGGCGGGCAGGACAGTCTCGTATGCAGGATAGGTGGCAGTGATCCCAGCAGATCTTCCCTGAAGCGGTTCGTTGTGGATCTCCTCAGGCTGCGTGGTGCGATATGCTACCCCTCCCAGAGGCCGCAGTGGCAGTGGCGACGGTGGCGGCAGCGGCGGTGGGGGGAGGGTTGGCAGCAGCAGCGGCAGCAGGACCATTTGGAGTGCAGTCAAAACTGTCCAGTCGTTGCAATGGCAGCGGCCGAGCTCTGTCTGTAGAGCAGGCTGCGATGCTGGGGTCCCCAGCCCGCCGGGCGAGAGTCAAAGACCCAATGCAGATCTCCCTTGCACAGGGCTTCAGACGCCGGGTTGTCCCGTCGCCATCTTGCTGCGTCCCCCCAATAATACTAATTATAACCACAATAATGTTACTACTATTTCACTACAAACAAATATTATTATGATTATTAATACTCAGTTCCTTAAACATGAACCAAAATTGTGGAATGAATCACATTTAAATCATTGGGTGCTTTGCTTTTACCAGGTCACTGTTCCAATTTTGTCTTATTACATGAGCCCTTGAGATCTTATTTCACTCTTTTCCACAAAGAGGAACTCATTTCCCCCAAAAGGCAGGCTAATGAGGTCTGTGTAATTTATAGCTGGGTCCATTTATGTGGTTGCTTCATTAACGAGGATGTCTGTTTAATTCAACAGAATCCTACATGTAGTACACATGACTACCCCCACCTACTCCACATCTATTTATTACCCTAATGCTTCTGACATACAAAAACAAACCTTGTTTTACAAATTGCTTAGAGATTTGATTAAGTTGCATCATGCATTTTGTTGTAACCAGAAGGGTGATTTAAAATCATTAGTCCTCAAATTTAGGCCTCTGTGTGCTTTGAAGTCAAGGGGAACAATTTGTCAGCTGGTTGATCTTTCGCCTCTAAAGCTGGTTAACTGATCAATCTAATGTCAAAGGAGCAGAGATGAATGGGAGACATTTTACTGTGTGGAAAATGGTACATGAAGATAAATCCAGCATTCTATTGCATTTCATCTGTGGTTATCTTTGCAGTAATTGCTTTGGGACACTCAAGGTGCTCTTTGTGCACGGGGAGTGTGGGAAGGCTTTAAATCATCAGCAGAGACTAACAGCTTCTTATTACAAATCTTGGAATCTTACTTTACTCCATTTTTGGTAGTGCAATAATCTCTTACTATAAATGCAAACTTGCCAATGAACAAAGGTTGGGATTATTGACGAGTTGTTTATTGCACAATCAATTCATACATTTTTGAAATTTCCTGATATCTTTGCAAATAGATTTATTGCTCACTGAATTAATATAATTTTTTTTTTTTTTTTTTGCTATAAACATAATGACGAAACTCAATCTGGAGTGAAAGCTTCCTAATGAATAGATCTGGATATACCAGCTGCTCCAGTTATCTAATGCTCCATAAAAAACTACCGCCAAACTTACTGTCTTAAAATACCAGCCATACGATTATATTTCATAATTTTGTGCATCAAGAATTGAAACTAAGCGGCAAGAGCAGAAGATACGATGGTATTTAGCCAGAAATGAACTGTAGAGTCCAATATACCTTCCCGCACATATCTGGCTTCTTGAATTGGGGAAATGAATGAAAAGCTTGTCTGACTGACTCAGCTGGGACTGTCAATCAGAGTACCTACAAGTGGCGTCTCCGATAGCAGTATCAGACAAACTTCTTACTTGACACTTCACAGCTCTCAGAGACTTCCAAGAAGTCATACTAGAAACCATAGCTGTTTTTATACTTTAAATATGACTAGCTATTGGGCAAACAAACCACTAATGCCATCTCAGACTCAAGGTGAGAAAAATTAGATTCTGCCTCACAGAGGAAAGAAAAGCAGAGTATCTACATCCATATTTACTCTACTTCACCAGTATATTTTGGTTATTTAGGAGACCCATTATTGAATCACGCTGCTGTTATCAACTCCAGCTTCTATGTGAATGTTCAGCAAGTTCATTGCTGAATGAATGTTGCTAGAATGTTCGGCAAGTTGGGTAATGGTATGGAGAGAAGAGAGGTGATTGGCAGGGTAGGTATCATTCTGAGAGCCTACAAGAGGAACTTGCATTTGCTTAACTCTCAACAATGATGTTGCTATAGGAAGATCAAGAAGTAATTTCACACCTAAAAAGCAATTATGGATTTTTGGAAGGAAATTTATTATAACCTTTTTTTCCTTTGCCCCATTTATGGACTGAGACGTTACTTTGGAAAACAATTGTTTTTCCCATGGTTCTACAGACAGCAACAACACAAAATTTGTCTCAGTGGTCCTTTACTGATATTTTGAAGCAAACATTTTGTGAAAAGTGTTAGTTCCCCTTTGATTTTACATTCAAGCCATCTGTCTGTCCATTATCCTATGCTAGGATATATATTTTTAGTATAATGGACTTGGAATTTGAATGACTATAATCATATTAGCCTTTGGAGAAAAGTGACAAAAGTCTGCCACTTATTAACTTTGAGCACTTGTCCAAATAATTGAAATCTGTTAAGTCTTGACTTCTTGGGTTTTTTTTTTATTATTTCTTTTTTTTTTTTTTTTCTGGTTGGAGTCTCACTCTTGTCACCCAGGCTGGAGTGCAGTGGCACACTCACGGCTACCGCAGCCTCAACTTGCTGGACTTGAGCATTCCTTCCACCTCAGCCTTCCAAGTAGTTAGAACTACAGACGCATGCCACCACACCCGGCTAGTTTTTGTCATTTATTATAGAGACGAGGTCTCATCAAATTGCCCATGCTGGTCTCGTATCTCTGGGCTCAGGCAATCCACCCGCCTCCCTCTCCCAAAGTGCTGGGATTACAGGTGAGCCACCGCATCCAGTTGACTTCTTTACTTTTAAAAAGGAGAAATAAGTTCTATCTTATGGGTCAAATGTGTGTTATTGTCTGAGATTATACGACAGGGGAACTAAAAAAATTTATTTACAAAAAAATTATTTATTTATTCTTACGTGTTTAAACTTCAGCTACCTTTAAAGTACTCTCTGTTTGATGCACTGCATTTATCAAGATGCTTTTTCCATTGCTAAAAAATGCTTTTAAAATTGTCAGTTTTGGGGCCTTGTAGTGCTTCTCCTGTTTTTTATTTCACCACTTCCACATGGCAAAACATTTCCCTTTGAGGACTTTTTTATCTGGAGAAACAGAGTTACTTAGGGTAAGATCAGGTGAATAGGAATGGTGCGGCACAGTGGTCATGCCGTTTTTTTTTTTTTGTCAAAAACTGCTGAACACCCAGCAGGGTATGGACAGGTACATTGTCATGTGGAAGAACCAGTCACTTGTTTGCCACAACTCAGGATGCTTCTTCTGCAAATCATAGCACAAATGGTCATCCAGAGTTTTTATCTGGAAGTTTTGAGGTGGTTGAAGGTGATTGAATCTAAACATTTAAGAATAAATACAAAAGTTTTAATGAATAAATTCCATCTTGGGGCAGCCTCCCCTCATATATGGGAAAGAAACAGCTCTTTAGATTCAAATTGTCATTTATTGAGCATTATTTTGCTATGGACTTTCTTATGTCCACAGCCTCCTATTTCACTCTACTTAGAGATCATCCTCAGTAAATCTCACAATGACACTATGTATGTATGCATGTATGTATATATTTGTTTACTTACTTATTGAATAATCCTAACATGCCAATATGTATTGGTATCTGCCATAGGCCTGCCACTGGTATAGATACTGAAAATCTAGCAATAAGATGAATGTGGAGTCTGCACCATCAGTCATCTCTCTATAATTTATGTCTGTCTATTATCTATCTATCTACTTACTTATCTAACTAATGTTTTAACATTTATAGCTAAGGAAGAATAGGGTGTGATAAGAATGAGTCAGGAACTAAACTTAGTCTGACCTTGCAAAATTAGGAAAGTCTTCCTAGAGTATATCTATGTACACTCATTAAAAGCAAGGGAGAAAGATTTTATTTCTTCTGGAGTAGGTTCAATGCCTGCTTTTCTCTTTCCAGAGGAGGCATTTTGTTTGGATAACTTACCTTTATGACTTTTTAAATAAGAGCTGTAAGGGTTGTCCCAAATCGTGGGAATTATCTAATTACTCAGTAATAACAAAATTTCTAAATGCTTATGAAGGCTCCTCTTTCATTATGATATTCATCCTTTCAGCATTGCCTACAGAATATTGTCTTAACTCATTGAAACTGGCTGACCTTTCACAACTGAGCCTTTAAAATGTATTCAAAACTTCTTACTTTCATCCTATCTACCAGCAGGATCATACCTCCCACTATTCCCAGAAAAAATATGGTGATCCCACCTCTGGGAAAGTAAACAAAAATAATCATATCAACTGCTGATATTTATTGAGTAATAATATTACTTGCCTTGCTCTATGGGCTACGCTGATAGATGTGATACGCAATGGACACTCCTCTGCTATTGGGTAGCACTTCTTGCCTAGGCCACTCAACACAAAGAACTAACTGCCTCGTCTTGGGTGTTTTAATTGTAAAAGTCTATATCCAGTCTTCCCAGACAAATGCTCCAGGAAGAGGGATTTTGTCCGATATTGCTTGTTTACATACACAATGTTTCACACAAAGCAGACACCCCACAAATAAATTCTTTTTTTTTTTTTTTTTGAGTTGGAGTCTCACTCTGTCGCCCAGACTGGAGTGCAGTGGCCGCTCCCGACCTCGACCTGCTGGGCTCCAGCCAACCTTCCGCCTTAGCTTTCTGAGTAGCCGGAATTACAGGCATGCGCTACCACGCTGGGCTGATTTTTTGATTTATTGTAGAGATGAGGTCTCGCTGCCCAAGCGGGTCTCGAACCCGCGGGCTCAGGCAATTCACTCACCTCAGCCTCCCAAAGGCGCGGGATTACAGTCTGAGCCACCGAGCCCAGTTCACAAATAAATTCTTAATCCAGTAACCTTAAGCAACCGTTAGTCACTCCAGGTAAGTGAGAAAAACAAATAAGAACAAATGAAACACAATCTCAAGAATCTTTTGTTGTTCACTTTGGCTTACTAATATTTTTATGATTGTTTTTAGAAGAATTTGTTTCTAGAGAAATTTAAATGATTTAAGTTGGAGTTGCATTTCTAAATTTGGCTAACAGAGCAACTTTGGACAGCTTCCATTTTTCTATCTCTGAAATGAGGGTAACAACTGATAGAATTGTTGTATGTCTTAAATTATGAAAGTGATATGATGCTTTACTTCTCAAGTTTTCTTGTACTTAAAAATTATCTGAAATCAGCCAGGTTCAGTGGCCCAGCCTGTAATCCCAGTACTTCGGGAGGCCAAGGCAAGTGGACTGCCTGAGCCCATGGGTTTGAGACCAACCCGGGCAACTTGGCAAGACCTCGTCTCTACAATAAACAATAAACAAACAATTAGCCAGACATGGTAGTACGCACCGTAATTCCAGCTACCTGGAAGGTTGAGGCAGAAGGATCACCGGAGCCCAGCAGGTCGAGGCTGCGGTGGCCATGAGAGTGCCACTGCACTCCAGCCTGGGCAACGGGGTGAGACTCCAACTCAAAAAAAAAAAAATCTGAAATCTTATAAACATGATTGTGGTCTAAAGGATGAGAGTTTGAGATTCTGCATTTCAGACAAACTGCCAGGTAAGGCAGATGCTTGTGACCCAGGGACCAGAGCTTGAGTAACAACGCTGTAAGCGTTCGATATTAATACTCACACAGAAATGTTGTTTTCATCTTCCTGCCTCCATTTTCCAGTTAAAAAATTCCAGGGACAAAAATGGATTTGTATTTGCTCCAAATGTCCAATTTGATGGTCTCTCAATTGTGTTTCTCATTTAAAATAGTGTGGCTCCTCACTTTGTTTTAGTCTGCTTGACATTCAGTGATTTGTGATTCTGCGCTTTCCTGAGCATGTTTATAAAATGACAGACTTTGAGACTGGGGACTCTGCTGCCCAGATACAGGGAGCAGGCTTTCTATGGAAGTATTGTGAATGGTCAATTTATCCCTTTTTTTCCCCTTTCTTCTCTTTTTGCCTTGTCTTCATATGCTAATAGTATCAACATCCCCATTTACTATTTTAATGTTCCTTAGAAGGCTTTATCTCAGAATTTCCTATGGTTTTTATGCTCATTAGTCTTCTAGGTGAATCAGAGATTTCCTGCTATAACACCATGAGGTTTCTCAATAGACCCTTTTGGCTTCTTGTTGAGTCTTTTGAACGACTTTATTATAACAAAGTTGACTTGAAGCCAGAGGAGGCAGAACTCCAGTGTAGAGCTTTCTTTAGAGTTTTATGGGTTTTTCTCAGAAGTTTAATGCCAATTTAATGGGGTTTTATAGCTATTAATAGTCTACCACTCCAGCTGCACTAAGAAATATGTAACCAAACAGTAACTTGAAATAGGTAAATTCATGATTAAATTACGGTAAAAACTAATGCCACTTGGCTATAGTTCATAATTTCCAAATGCACATCATTTAGAATGATTGGTAACTTTAGCCTTGTAACTCTTTCAAGGAGAAAGGCTATGAGTTTAAATCACTACATTAAACTGACAGTGAGGCTCATATTTTCTGAGCTAAAGATATATTTTTATGGCCACACAGTGGACTCTGTTTATCACTCATCATAAACCATAGGAAACCATTTTTATTTTAAATTAGGTGCTCAGGCTTTTGTTCTGTAATCTGTTTCTTTATTTCCCCTTTTCACTTCTGTTGGTCCATTTTCAACAACTCCCAATTGTCTTCCATTTCCTGAAAATCACTCATATTTTATATCTCAGTTTCTTTAAAGGTGTTTCATCCAAGTTGAGGTCACCTTAATTTACACCTTAAATTACAGTTCCAGAGCCAACTTCTATGCTGCTGATGTTGAGTAATCCTACTAAAGGTCCAATTTTAAAATAAGGAACAGACTTATCCTAAAATGCCAGGTGTAAGAAACTCATGAATTTTGCGTATCTCTTTAATACTTTTACTTATTGAATTACATTTCTCCCTTTCTTTTGAG
Organism: Carlito syrichta; assembly: GCF_000164805.1. Lineage (NCBI taxonomy): Eukaryota > Metazoa > Chordata > Mammalia > Primates > Tarsiidae > Carlito > Carlito syrichta. The sequence continues at coordinate 11,877 of NW_007260940.1, forward strand.
CCACTTAGTCAATTATGCTTCATTTTATGGCCTAGTCTGGCTCTAGAGACTGCACCTTCTTAAAGACTATAACAAAGTCATATTTTCCTAAAGTGGAGAACAACCCCAAATAATTTGAAAATAAAATCACTGTTGAGTTTGGGGCTTAATAGTTTTTAAGTCATCTCAATTATATTTATATTGACAAATTAAATCAATCTCTCTCTCTCTCTCTCTCTCCTCTCATCCCACTTCATCTCCTTTCAGCTCACTGAGGCCTCTATTTTAATGGCCTGATTTTATATATTTGAGTGAGGGATACAGACTCGGCAGCTGCCACTGTCTCATTAATTGGAAGAAATGTGATGGTCAAAGGAGTCAGCCTGATGAAAAACACTATACCTACATTCATGTGGAATTGAAAAGCATGTACTTTACGATCTGTACATGACCACACACAAAAAAGCAAATAAACATAGAATATTACATCATGCTTAAAATAATTTTTAATAATTTATAGAACTGTTTAAGAAAGACTTTGTATCTGCTTACATAAATTAATAAGGAAAGTAGGAATAGCCCTGAGAATCACAGGAAATATACGACTGCATATTTTGCTTTTGAGTGCTCTTGAAAGGTGGACTTGGCTCTTGCCTTCTTCATTTTCTCACTAGGTTCTGTCTGTCTTAATATTGTCCTTATTTGTTTACATACCTGTCTTATCTTTCCAGACTTGGGCTGTTAATCCTGCAGCCACATGTGGCTATTGAGCATTCAAACCATGGCTAGTCCAAATTAAGATTCTGCAGGTTGTCTTCCCACTCTCTTGATGGTTTCTTTTGCTGTGCAAAAGCTTTTCAGTTTGATGAGGTCCCACTTGTCTATCTTATCTTTTATGGCATATGCTTTTGGGGTTATGATCAAGAATCAATTGCCTATTCCAATGTGCATAAGGGTGCCTCCTGTACTTGCTAAGATTCTTATAGTTTGAGGTTTTACATTTAGGTCTTTGATCCATTTAGTGCTGATTTTTGTGTACGGTGATAGGTAGGGGTCATACAGAATGAATATTTGCTAACTGTGTGTCTGACAAAGGCCTAACATAGGATCTACAAGAAACTCAAATGATCCATAAGGAAAAAGATAAACAACCCAATGAAAAAGTGGGCAGAATATGAATAGACACTTCTCAAAAGAAGACATATGAACAACCAACAGACACATGAAAAATTGCTCAGCCTTACTAATCATCAGAGAAATGCAAATCAAAACCACAATGAGGTACAATTTAACTCCAGTAAGAATGTCTATCATTAATAAAACAAAAACAAACTGGGCTGGGTGGCTCAGCCTGTAATTCCGTGCTTTGGGAGGCTGAGGTGGGTGGATTAACTGAGCCCGAGGGTAAGAGAACCACCTGGGCAACTTGGCAAGACCTCATCTCTACAATAAAAATCAAAAATTAGCTGGGCATGGTAGCACGCACCTATAGTTCCAGCTACTTGGAAGGCTGAGGCGGAAGGATCACCGGAGCCCAGTAGGTTGAGGCTGCAGTGGCCGAGAGCAGCCACTGCACTCCAGTCTGGGTGACAGAGTGAGACTCCAACTCAAAAAATAAAAAATAAAAAAAATAAAATAAAATAAAATAAAATAAAATAAAAACAACAGATGCTAGAGAGGATCCACAGCAAAGAGAACACTTCTACACTGTTGATGGTAATGCAAAGTAGTTGAGCCTCTACGGAAAACAGTGTGTCTATTTTTAAAAGAACTAGAAATTGACCTTCCATATGACCCAGCAATCCCCTTCTGGGAATATACTTGGAGGAATTGAACTCATTCTACAAAAAAAGATACCTTCACATGAATGTTATTACAGCACTATTCACAACAGCAAAAACATGGAGCCAACCCTGTTGCCCATCGAAAGTGGACTGGATAAAGAAATTGCAGAACATACACATGATGGAGTACTCTGCAGCTATAAAGAAGGGAAAAATTATGGATTTTGCAGCAACTTGAATGGATTTAGAGTCCATCGTACTAAGTGATCTATCACAGAAACAAAGAACTGAATACCACATGTTCTCACGTATAAGTAGGTCCTGAACATTTATCACAATAGTGTAGGACAGGGATCGGCAGTAGTGGGATACTGCTAGGAGAAGAAGGGAGAGGGTAGGGCATATGCCATCACTAAGGAAGCCTGATTCCAAACTAGGGGAAGTGAGGACCAGTTGGGGGCCCAAACTTCACCTGTCCATAAACTACTTATGTGCCTAACCCTGACTTGTACTCCACATCTTTGCAATAAAATAAAGTAAAGTAAAATTAAATTAAATTAAAATTGAAAAAGATGTGGTGGCCAACTTTTGGAGACTTAATGCAACAAAAAAAAAGCAAAATATTACCATGACTCATGCTAATTATGTGTTGAGATGATAATTTTCTGAGATATTTGTGCATATATCTGGTTATGTTGGGTTACTTATATATTAGGAGTATATTGAGTTAATTTAAATATGCTATTAGAATCGATATCATCTGTTTCTTTCTACATTACTGCATTATTTTTGCATTATTTTTTTCCATTACATTTTAAAATTACATATGTAGCTTGCATGTGAGTCTTACATTTTCCATTGAAGAACACAATTCTAGAATAGAAGCCTCTCAAAAGCATAAACAGGGCTTTATTTCTTTCCATAAAATCAGTGAGAAATTCAGAGGGCACTTAATGATTGAATAAATCAATTGATATATTGACCGGCTTACTATTTAATCCACTCTCAAACAGAGTCATATGTGTCATGTTCCATACATATGTGATACTATTTTCTATGTCCTAGATCAGAGCTTCCCAACTTCCTGGCCTCTGGTATTCCTGAATGACCTACAGGTAAGCTAAAAGATTAATTATGTCATTCCTAGAGACTGACAGATAGAACATGGAGTAAGATCTCTTGGTCTCCAAGTCCATTCCTTTTCGCTACAAGCAGCCTCACCAATATAATTCAGAGTATTGTGCCAATATTACCAAATTCTTTGTTTATCATAATATAAAATGACTGGGAAATACTGCTTAGATTTTGTATGATGGAGTTGAACTTTTATATTTTGCAGAAACAACGTAGAAAACTAATCTAATAACAAATTCTGTGTTGTGATCTTTCTTTTCTTTAAACCGTTAGAAATGGTGGTTATAAATCTGAGAGTAAATCTCACTGTAAAATTTAATAGGCTGAGGTACATTTGAAAGTGGTATGATTCTTTTTTCAAACTTATCAATGTTATAGGTATAAATTATATTAATATCCTGGAATATAGAATTCATCTGGTTTGACTATACAATAGAAATTTAACTTATTTAGCAGTATGAGACAATGCAGTGCTTAGAACTTTTGATGAAATTTATATGTCAACCTGATAGGATATTATAAAACTATATCTCAATAGAGTAAACTAACATTTTAGTTATTGCCTAAATTCTGTTACAGATCTGGACTTTGAATTTTGGCCTGTTTGTTTCCAAAATCTTTACTATATCTTGAAAATGTGATTTTTGAGGAGTAATAAGTAAGAATATTAATCACCGTTACAATATATTGAGATACAAATTTAAATCTTCCCTGTATTTTCTCTTCCCATTTTATTTTCTAGCCTGGAGAGATTTTGTAGAATAGAAAACAGTTGTTGAATTTAAAGTCTATTACTACACACTGAAGGGAAAATGCTGTGTATATTAAAAGGCAGAAAGGAAATAAAGTAGAGAAGACCAAAATCACAAGCAGGTAGCATTGGAGATAGCATGGGACACCAACCCATAAGATTTTGGGCTTGTATGAGAGTTCTTGCCTCATAATTGAAAGAAGCAGCAGATTGCCAGACCTAAAAACCAACCTAACAACCAACAAAATAAAAATACCTGTTATTACAGGTTGAGAAAAGAGCATGAAATAGATACTACTGTCTATGGGACTGTCTCCAATGTTAGGATATATGACACAGCATTGATAGAAGTGAAGTTGAGACACCTCTGGCAAAAAGGATTTTCTTCATACCTCAAAAGCTTCATGAATTCCAATTTTTTTTTACTTTACAAATAAAAAAAATATACACATATACACACACATATACATATGGTGTATAACCCGTCTTTTTTATTATCATCACATGATTATTTTTAACTTTTAACTTTTTTACTTTAAAGATGTGGGGTACAATTCAGAGTTAGGTATACAAATGTTCAATATGCAGGTACCCTAGTTGATGAGGTGTTGCCTCTGTTTCCCCAGGCAGATTCCCACTACTGCCAAACTCGCTTTCCCATCCCCCTCCTGGCAGGTTCCCACTACTGCCAATCCTTTTCTTATAGTATTAGGATAGTTTTTAAGGTCTGTTATGAGTGCGAACATGTGATACTCAGTTCTTTGTTTCTGTGAAAGATCACTCAGTATTATAGGCTCTAAGTCCATCCAAGTTGTCCTGAAGTTCATGATTTTGTTCTTCTTTATGGCTGTGTAATATTTCATCGTGTATATGTACCACATTTTTTTATCCAGTCCTCTTTTGATGGGTAACACAGTTGGTTCCATGTTCTTGCTACTGTAAACATTGCTATAATAAACATACGTGTGCAGATATCTTTTTTATAGAGTGATTGAATTCTTCCCTATAAAATCTCAGTAGGGGGATTGTGAGGTTGTATGGAAAGTCGATTTTTAGATCTTTTAAGAGTTGTCACACTGTTTTCCACAGAGGCTGTACTAGTTTACACTCCCACCAACAGTGTACAAGTGTACCCTTTTCTCCTCATCCTCTTCAGCATCTGTTGTTTTTTGAGTTATTGATTATAACCATCTTGAATGGAGTTAGGTGACATCTCAGTGTGGTTTTAATTTGCATTTCTTTGATGACCTAATGAGGCTAAGCATTTTTTTTATGTATCCGTTGGCTGCTTGTATGTCTTCTTTTGAGAAGTGTTTATTCTTATCTTTTGCCCACTTTGGAATGGGGCTGTTTTTTTTCTTTTCAGCATGTTTGAGTTCCTTATACATCCTAGATATTAGGTCTTTGTCAGACATACAGTTGGCAAATATTTTTCCCCACTCTGTAGACTTTCTCCAAGCGTCCATGCCATAAGAGATAAGAAGGACAAGTGGGACATCATCAAACTGACTAGCTTCTGCAAGCCAGTCAGTTTGATGATGTCCCACTTGTCCTTCTTATCTCTTATGGCATGGGCACTCGGAGTTTTGATCAGGAATTGTTTGTCAGTTCCAATTTCCAGAAGGGTGTTTCCTGCATTTTCTAAGGTTCTTATAGTGTGAGGTTTCACATTTAGGTTTTTGATCCATTTAGAGTTGATTTGTGTATATGGTGATATGGATCTTGTTTTAATCTTCTGCATGTGGTCAGTTTTCCCAGCACCACTTACTAAATAGGTTCTCCACCTCCCAGCTGTTGGTTGTGGAGGCTATGTGGAAGATAAGTTGGCTGAAAATTGAAGTTTTGCTTCTGGAATCTCAATCCTATTCCATTGGACTTGTATGCCTGTACTTGTACTAATACCAGGCTGTTTTGATTGCTGTAATTTTACAATAAAGGTTAACATCTGAGAGTGTGATACCACCTGCTTTGGTTTTTGTTTGCTCCCTGGAGGCAAAATGAGGTAAGGAAAAGGAAAAGAACAGAAAAAGGAAGGAGAGGAGCAAGGGGACAATGGAGAGAGAGAAGAGTAAGAGGAAAAACAGACAGACATACCAACTAACAAGTGAAAAGAGACACAAAGACAGAAAAGATTGTTTAAAAACCAAAACATACAGACAAGCATACAAACAAACTGAGAAAAGAAAAAAACCCAGTTGATGTACTCTACCTCAAAAATATCCATACACAAAACAGGAAGTCTAAAAAATGGCAATAAAAAAAATAACAGAAACAAAGCAAGTACAAAAAAGTAATCAAAAACAGAAAGAAAAAAAAGCTAAAACTAAAAACAGACAAAAAAAAAACACTTTCCCTGAGGTCTTTTCTATAAATCCAACTTCCTTTCAGCTCTGATCTCCATCCCCGCCCCTCTGCTCTCAGCACAAGCTGATAGGATTGCTCTCAGGGTGGGTCAGATGCCCCAGGCCTACTTCCAGAGGAGGGTGGATCAGATCTGGACTCACTGGGCTTTCTGCCTGTCAAGTCTCCCAGTCAGATCTGACTTGCCTGTGTCTGATCCATGGTGGGGGAGGGGCATCTGTCTCTCTCAGTTTGATGAGATTACCTCTAGGTCCCAAGTTAGAGGCTGGCTGGAGTTGGGTGGGGCAATGCAGGGCTCTGCCTGGTCCTGACAGAAAATGGGTCCGGTTGGTGTTTCCCCACTGGAGGTGGGGCTCTTCTCTCCAGTTCTCCCCAGTCTTCTCCTCCATGGATGGGATCCCAGGCTCTAGCCGCTTTGCTGTACCAGGTGATGGTGTGGGCCGGGTGCCAAGCGATGAGAATCAGCTGGATTTGGCAGGCTTTTCTCAAGAGAGCCCCGAGAACAACAGATGATCCTGCCCACAGGCGGCTCCAATCTCAAGGCAGTGGGGGGCTGCAGTCACCTCCAGAGAAGAGGCCTGGGTCCATGAATCTGCGTCTCCCCTCAGATGGATTTTCACTCGCCCACTGGCACACGCCTACTCACTCAGAGTCTTTATGGACACGCCTACTCACTCAGAGTCTTTATGGACACTTGCTTTTGTGGAGACTCTCACAGTTCAACCTGTCCCATTACCATCTTGCCATAAGTACCAATAACTGGTCTTAAATAGATACACATTGTGGAATGGCTAAATCAAGCTAATTAACTTTTTTTTTTTTAGAAAGCAGGATTTATTGAGAGGACAGAAAAACTCCCACAGTAGGAGGGTACCTGAGAGTCTAGCCCCTAATTAACATGATCATTACCACACATACCTATCATTTATTTGTGGTGAGAATACTTTAAATCTACTTTCTTAACAATTTTCAAATATGTTGTCCATGGTTATTAGCTATAACTGCCATGTTGTACAAAAGATCTCCTGAACTTACTTCTCTTTCCTAAAAGAAACTGTTATCCTTTGACTAACATCTCTTGCTTGTCCAGCCCCTGGTAACCACCCTTTTACTCTCTGCTTCCAGAATGAAGAAATCACACAGAAGTGAGGTGGAATCAACCAAAATGCCCATCAATGGATAAATGGATACGGAAAATGTGTGGTATTCAGCGGAATGCCATTTAACCTTTAAAATGTGGTATTCAGTGGAATACCCTTTAACCTTTAAAAAGAAGGAGATTTTGTCATTTGCAACAGCATGAACACATTTGGAGGATATTCTGTTAAGTGAAATAAGCCAATCACCTTTTGTACCAACTTCAAAACCAATCTTGGAGCAGTTGAGAGAGTGGCCGTAGAAGCCAAATGATTTTAGCAGCAGCTACTCTTCCACTCAGTAGGCCCCACAGCTTGGGTAACTTGTTACCTCAGTTGGCATTCTCGCTGAATTCTGAGAGATGACTGCTGTATCTCTGAAAGAGCAATATTTCCTCTTTGAAAGCAAAGGTATAGGGACAGGGTGGACTTTTCTATTCTCAGAAAGCCTTCTATTCAAGTCAACTACATCTCTCTTTGTGCCCTCTGGCCTACTCCAAGTTCTTTGTACTGTTTATCACCCTTAATCACCATGAGTGACAGAAAACCTGATAATAGACCAGGAATGATACCGCTGGTGGGGGTAACCTCTTTTGAAATGTCAGGCCTGAATAAGATGTATTTACATTTCTTTGGGCTCTAGCTTTCAAAAGATTTTTATCTACCACACGAAAAGGATGAAAGTAAGTTATTTTAGTATCCATCCAAAATTGCATCCTAGCATTACAATCTCTCTACCTCTCTTCTAAACTGAGAACTCCTTTGTGTGGATTGGTAACCATCTGTAATGCAGCTGCTATAGCTTTGCACACCCTCTGTCTTGGAAATTATTAAAGTCCATTAAAAAATAAACAAGTGTTGTAATTAGTTTGAAGATCTTATCTTTACTATGCTGTAATATAAACCACAGGCAGGATTCTAGGTCAGATGATTTGGGTTGGATCTCTGCTTTTACTTAGCTTGGTTACTTGGGGAAACCTCTTAATCTCTCCAGTGATATTTCGTGGTAGATATAAAGGAGAAAACAATACATTGTTTCAGTTAGAATTAAATGATGTAATGGATGAATGGGAGTCTGCCACAATGCTTGGTACGTATTAAGTACTTCAGAAACCTTAACTTTTCCTCACTCCTTTATTTTGTTTTCACCTTAATTGGGACCTTCTCACCAAAGGAAAAACAAAATTATCCTGGAAAAAACTAGTTCACCTCAGCATGTTCAGCCCAAAGTGTGATTAAGTATTGTGTGCTGACTGGCTAGTGTGATTTAATACTGAGCTTCTCAAAGTTTGGTGCTTGAACCAGCAGCATTGGAGCTTATTAGAAACACTGAATCTCAGGTCTCACTCTAGACTAGGTGCACCAGAATCAGCATTCAAAAAGACTCCCATGTGATTTTGATACATATTGAACACTGTTTAATGGAAAGACCTGCTAATTTACCCTTCAAGAGACTAGCCTTCTAGTTTGCTTTTCATGCAAATCAGTAAAGACTCTAAATTCTATGGTTTTGTTTCCTATTCTGTAAGAATGTCTTCATCTGCTCTTTTTGGAAAGGTCAGATATGATCTGGTATAACGAGGGCAAACCCTGGCCTTAACTGTGTATTACAAATAATATGTATAAAATACTTTTTGAATTGAAATGCATTTAAATGAAAGGGCAAAAACTAAACCAAACACTGACACACCTTCCTAATTGTCAGAAGCTGTGTCACCCAAGAAGAGAGAAAGAAAAAGAAAGCAGCAAACTTCACTCCTCTGGATACTTCCTGTAACATTTATCACTTTGCAGATGTGTATCTCCTTTTCCTGCTCAAGAGAAAAGTATTTGTAATTCTGCGAAGCTCCCCTTTATCCAACACGGCAAGGGCAGAGAGGTAGAAAAGGGCGTTGAGTCTCACTGGTGCATTAGACCCTGGGTTGAATCTGTAATCTAGTCATGTAATTGGGACTTATTTGCAAACACCACTGCTGTTTGGGAAAGGGTATTATTGTAGAGGACACTTTTGAAAACCAGTTCCCGGAGGACAGACTTTTATCATCTTAGAAGTTGAGACGCGATTTTGCTTCTCATCTTTCCTTATTCAATTCACTTTCATTCTTCATTCTTTCAGGGGTTTACATTATATATTTCCCTCTGTGGTCAAAAAAGCTGCACTCCTAATTTAAAGATGTTTCATCATTAAAAATTATATTAAACTGTCGTCCATCCTCAGGGAAGACTTAATTTCCACTTTCTGCTGCAGTCAGCATGGTTGAGGTTCAGTCTTTCCATAAACTTGGAATCTATTTAAAGTTATTTCCATAAACCTGGAGTTATCTGATACCTTTTCATAGTCTTGCTAACCAACTAACTACCTACTTTAAGAGCCAATAAAATTGACCTAATTTTGGCTAAAAGAGAGAAACACATTTTAAAATCTGCAGAATCAAGAAATTATAAAAAACAGAGTTTATAAAGTAAAAGCAATAAAATTGCAAAGTGCAAATATTTGGAAGATAGTGCAAAGTGCAAATATTTGCAATAAAATTGCAAAGTGCAAATATTTGATGTTGGATTTTGGAAAGGAGCTTGGGGGAGAGGGGAGAGAAAACATTCCTCATTCCTGCAGGGCAATCCTCACAGTTGCTTTTAAGCCAAACCCACTTGTGACTCACATCAGCATTTTTTTCCTTGAAGGAAAATATTATTATTACTAATGTCATTTTGCTGTTTGTTAAAGTAACATGTACTCAGAAAATTCAAATTGGTATGTTTCTCATCTCATGAGGGTTTTGCCCCAAATTACTTATATTTTGCAAACAACATTTGGACAAACTAAAATAAAATAAGGAAAAATAAGAATATAGTATTACTCCCTAACAATTTCTTCACTTTAGTATGTGAGCAGCTTTTATCTTTCCATGTTTCTTTTGAGTCCTTCATATTTTACATAGTTGTAGTCATAATATGGGTATATGCTTTATGACTTTTTTGCAAAATTCTTTATAAATATTTACATTCTTGTCATATAATTTGCTGTGGTAGCCCTTGGGCACTAATATACTTATTAGGGGTATGCATATCACCTTGAGTGCAATAAGCACTCAGCGGCACACTTAAAATAAGACCTAACATGGTCATATTGAAATTGTCATTCTGCATGGAAAGTCAGTGTGGAAGTGGGAAGATGGAGTTCTGAGGGCAGAGAGATTTAATTCATTTGCTTATTTACTCATTCATTCCCCAAATACTTATCATGTGTCAATTAATTGTACACATGGCACTGTGCAAGGTGTTTAGAATAAAGTGGAGAACAGAATAGACTCCGCACTCATGAAACTGGGTATTTAGTAAAAAGATTGACAAGGAAGAAGGTGCAAGTGAGTACTCGCAAATGTGTGAGCAGCAAAAAGAAAAAGAAGTGGTGAATGATGAGAGTGGGATAGAAGTAGGAAGTAGATGATTTGATTTAGGCATGATGTTAGAGATGCTCTTGTGAGTCCTTGCTAAAGTCCAGGCCTGAGGAGGAAAGAGAACAGCATCCCTGGCACAACGGACAGCATCCGCAAAGGAGATCATGAAGTTGGAAAGAGAATAGAAAGAACAGAGTGGTTAGGGCGCTGCCAGGGGAGAGAAGAGCCACTGAAAATGAGGCTGAGGACCACTGAGGGCCACATGATGATGCAGCTCGTTCCACAATTAACATCTAGGTTTTATTCTGCATGTAATAAGAAGCCAGGGGAGCCTTTTAAGTAGGGGAAAAACTTAGTTCAATTATGTATTTTTTATTTTGTACCCTCTGTCTTCTGGGTGCAGAATAAGACAGAGTTAAAATGCTATGATTAGGAAGGATGCTACTGCTCTCTTCCAAATAAGAGTGGATAAGGTTTACATAAGGTGATGATGGTAGAAACGGCAAATTGGTCAGATCTAATATATATTTTGAAGTAGAATTCACAGTGTCTTAAGAATGTAAGCCATAGGCCAGGTGAAAGAAAACAATGGCTAATGAGTCTTTTCAAATGTCTTTTCAAACATATCAAAACCACACCATTTGAAATATAGCTATTTCACAGTAATGTTGTCCTTGTTTCTATTAAAATATATAAATTATGTAGTTAAATTTGTTTATTATACATTTCTATAATCATTGAACAGAATGTATCTTTTAAACCTAAATGCATTTTCTCTTATGTGAATTTTCTCTTACCATTCTATTTCTGTTAGTGATTTGATATTTTTCTTTGCCAATTTGTGCAAGTTTGTTTCTCATAAGATGTGAAAACTATATTATAAATTGTTTCAATTATATTTTGTATCAATGTTTTGTCTGGCTTTGTATTTTTAAATGTGTGTCTTATTTTTCCATATCTGAATATTTAAAATTTGTACAATATTGAATTCACCTCTTTCTCTGTGGTTTTTCCAGTTGATTTAAAGCTTAGTTATGGCCGTGCTTCATAAGATTTAACTAATTCTGTTTTATTTTATTGTGTGTATGTGTATTCAATAAATCCATTTTTTGTTTATTTTGCATATGGCATAAGGTATGAGCATTAATTAATTTTAACTATAAGCTACTAACAAGTTTTCCCAGCATCATTCGTTAAATGATCATTCTTTTTCCCATTATGATGAAACCCTAATTCATCATATATTAAATTCCATATATGTCATTAGATATATTCCTTGAAGTTCTATTCTGTTCTTTTGATCAGTATAAGGGAAGAATGTACGTCTAACATTTATTGCTCTCAGAGAAGAATTTTTGCTAGAAATTTTTTATCAAAAATATGTATTAGACATACATATTGATTCTTCTAAAAGAACAAATCTCATATTTTTGTTTATTACTCAGTTAACTATACAAACATTTAAAAACATGTATATATTTGCTTCATACATTTTATATTAAAATTTTTATTTAGATAAAATTTTATAAAATTTAAATTTTATGTTTAAGATTGCAAATCTTAAACTCTTTGGAGGTCTACTTGGTTTCCTCCCATAGAATCCCCAGCACTTAGTACAGAACAAACAAGAGCTTAAAAATATTTTATAAGTGAGTAAATGGATGAGTACATCTTAGACAACTACAAAGACAACAACATCTCAAAATTAACCTGAGAAAACAATCTTTATTTTGTTCAGTTTGCTCATGCAGAAGCAGAGGTTACTTCCCTTTTATTCAAGACTTCTTTTATATACGTTATTTGCAAATATAGGTCACAAATACTTTGTATTATTTTTTACTGTAAAATCATTTTGTCTTCAGAATTGAAAATGGTATTTAACTTTTTGTTTTTATTATCTAGCATATTACTGCTCTTTACATAAAAGCTGTTGTTTTTTTATCATGTAGTCTGTCACCATAATGAACATGTATTGATTTGAGTGACATTTTAAACAACCCAAGATACTTTGGTTATAAGATACACCACTGATTTAATAACAACTTAAAATATAACCGCATTAAATAGACACATGATAATCAAACCTCTTTCAATTTCAAACTTTAAAAAAAAATGAGGTTTAGTGTTTTGGACAAATGAGGTTCAAAGTTCTGTTCTCTACTGTGCCCAAATAATGTGAGACATAATATTTTCTTTCTTTTCTTTTTTGCCATATTTTATACCAAACAAAATTTCAAAATTTGTGTTAATACATATTTTATTTTAAATGAAAAAAATCTTAATTTTTTTATTTAGCAAATACTAAGTCTTCTCCATGGGGACATAGCTGATAAAATGTATTGAAGGATGCTGAGCAGTGAGCACAGGAAAGATGGACCATATCAAGACCCAAAGCTGACAGCAGAATAGTTCATGTTGTTACTTCTTTGTGAACTTAATGGGGTTAATACCAGTGCCACATTCAATAAACACTAAGAAAAGTGGTTTTTAATTCTTCCTCATATGAGTATCTCCTGGGCTCTTTTTTCAGCAATTTGGATTGATTTATTCTTGGAGGATCCCACATACAGGTACATTGGTCAAGCTCCCCAAGTGTCAGAGCTGAGTTCTGTGTTGTTGGTAGGTATATGTAAGGAATATCTGCAATCCAGGATTCTCAGGCCTTCAGTGGGCTCTAGAGCATGTTAAGTCCCTGGGAGAATTACATAATTACTAGACCACATCTAGCTTACAGCTCCAATTTAATATTTTATTTGTGAAAATAATAGACTGCATTTATCTTTCCTGTTAGATTCTAAGTACCATGCAGGTAAGTATCATATCTAATATTACTTTGCATCCAACTCCAGTAGCTATATCCATATATAATTGACTATGTTTTCTTGTTTTGTTTTTTAGTATCTCACATGACACTTGTTCCAAATAACACATTTCTGGAAAATGCTGCTGTAAAATAAGTTCTTTCCAGGATTGTCATGTGTGCTTTCTATGACCTCTTATTGAAATGGAGCGTCTCAGTGCCTCAGAGAAGCAAATAAGCAAGAAGAGAAACGAAACTCACTTTAGAATTTGAACTTTCTCAAGGAGCTGATAAATATGTAATTGGCAGTAGATAATTTTCAAATTCTAAATGTATTCACTCCTTTTTTAACTTAATGAACAACATTGAAAATGCATCTATGCCATGCCAGTCACTGTGCTAGGTAAAAGTTATCAAATATGATGCAATAGACATTTATTGAGTGCTTATCATGTGTAAAGTGCTAGTTTCTAGCAAAGCATTGGTACAGAAGCAATTAATGGATTGATTCTGATCTTCTGGAACTTGTAAACTCACATTCTTATAGAAAAGACACAGCTTTTGATACTAATAACCATTCTCTATTCCTTCATTTTCTTCTTCTGTTTTTCTTTATCTTCTTTTAAATTTCTGACGACTATGCTATATTTTTTCAAGATAGTACTGCTTAAAATGTTATGACCAAAGTCCCATTTTCTTGCATTACTTAACTTTCTCTCCTTACCCTTTATTTTCTCTTCCTAGATAATTGTATCCATTCTTCTGACTAGCACATATATGCTAGTGATACTAAAATCATTTTTATTATATGCGTAATGAATCTTTATTGTTCGTAAACTCATGCAAGCATTTATTCAGTTTTCCTGTTGCACACCAGTAGAACTAATATATAACAGGTTCTTAATATTATGCAAGAAATAATTTTATTAAATGCTCCTCTACTGAAATATTTCTAGAGTCGGAGATACGTTCTAGAATTATGAAGATTGGGTTTTATTTATTCTTCAAAAGAATAGGGGACACGGGTATCAACACAAAAGTAGAATAACTAATATAACTTTAAAAAATAGGTTGTTCAGATTCATTCACATTGCCATAAGTGACTACATTTCTTTATTTTTTTAAGACTGGATAGTACTTCATTCTGTATATTATATATAGTACATTATCTTTTCTCAGTTATTCATTGATAAATATTTAGGCTAATTACATATCTTGTCTATATTTTGAGTATGCAGCAATGAATATGGGGATCCAGATATACCTTTGACATATTGATTTCAGTTCCTTTGGATATAAATTGAAAAGTGGGATTGCTGGATAATATGGAAGTTCTAGTTTAACTTTTGGGGGCACCTCCATATGGTTTTCCCTAATGACTATACTAATTTACATTCTCATTGAGAGTGTACAAGTGTTTCCTTTTCTCCAATTAAAAAAAAAGAAAGAGGTTGTGTAAGGAAATAGATGGAGATGAGTTTCAAGATTAGAATAGATTTTCAGAAACTTTGGAAATATACCCAACTCTAATATATAACCCCACTTCCACCTAGGAAGAAGTTGGGAAAATCTTGAGTTCTTCCCTGTAATTCAGGTTCATTTAGCTGGTTACTTCTAGAGGTGGGGAGAGTAAAGAGACTAGAGTAACCAGACCCTCACTTTCCCTGCACTAGGGACATATCAAGAAGACCCATTTTCTGCAGTGAAAGGAGTATGGGGCTTCTTGCCCAGGAATGATGAAGCTTGCAGTCAGATTCAGCAGACAAAGTCTATTTATAGAGACTACTTCCCATTAACAGGACTTGACAGCAGTTCTTTTTTTAAAAAATCAAAATAATTATGAATATTTACTCCTGTTAATGAATATTGTTCATAATAACCATAAATAGTAAACAAGCCTCAATTGCCAGCAGTACGCAAATATCCAAGCACACAGGCCCTAATGAATTTTCCCCTCAAGATGGCACCATTGCTGTCCAATTACCTCCAAAACTTCTTCTTAGACAATCCCCCAAAATGGAACCATTCAGACCTTGATTGGATTTCCTTTATTAAAATTTTTTTCACTTATATCTGGCTTCACATTGTATCATTAATATATGGGGGAAAGGTGGCTGTTGCCAGGTCATCCAAGAGATGTGCAACTCCATTTTTTTTTTTTTGGTTGAAAGTTCAGTTCTACATGGAGAGGTGCCAACCGTGTTTTTGTCTCACTTCTTGCTTATAATGGCAAGAATGCAAATATGAATAAGTTCTCATCTCCTCTTTCTTCCCTCTTTCTCCTCTCTACCTTTCCTTCCTCTTCCTCCTCCTTCTTTTTCTCCCCCAACTCCTTGAAATTCTTCTTTTTTTTGTTATTACTCCCCAAACTCTCTTTGAAATGTATACTTAACAGCAATTTATTTGAGGGCTAACCGACATTGATTCCTTTTCTGCTTCTTCAACTTGATGGATTATGCTTTAGATCAACACAATTTAGATTATCCAATAGTTTTCACAATTTTAATCAACTTGTGTTCTTACTGTAATGGTTTTAGCTTTATTTTAAGCAATTTTCATAAAATTTCAGGGTTGCTGCCTTTTTATGTTGCTCTAATTATGTTGTTCTAATTTATATTTAAATAAATACATTAAAATTATAACCTACTCACCTAACGTCCTCCAAACTCATCCTATGCATATCCAAGGATACCCTTGTGTAGTCTGCTTTAAATATATTTGTTTTCTTTCTCACTTTTAGGAGTTTTCTGTATGTAAAAATTTCTTTTCTCATGTTATCTCTTTTTTTTACACACTGTGGGAATTGGAGAAATGCCTTTTATTTATTTAGAGAATAAAAATTTTAGGTCTTATACAATCTGCTCCAATCATATTGAACTACCAATGGATCCCTGAACACAAAAGACAAATTCATTCTCTAGAAAAGGCACAGCTTTTGATACTAATAACCATTCTCTATTCCTTCATTCTCTTCTTCTGTTTTTCCTTATCTTCTTTTAAATTTCGACCACTATGCTATATTTTTTTCAAGATACTACCCCTTAAAATGTTATGACCAAAGTCCTCTTTCCTTGTATTACTTAACTTTCTCTCCTTACCCTTTATTTTTTCTTCCTAGATAATTGTATCCATTCCTCTGACTAGCACATATATGCTAGTGACACTAAAACCATTTTTATCAACTTTGTGGTCTTAGTATACATTAAGTTATGACTATGATAGCATGTACAAAATTACATTTTTATGTGTAAACACAACTTCATATGAAGCAATCAAAGAGTGTCTCAAAATTTAACTCTTACTTTTCATTCTCCCTGTGTCCCCAGGGCCTATGATCAAATCTGGCATAGAGAAGCCACCCAAAAAAATGTCTGTAAACTGAATTCAGTTGCATTTTCTATCATATTCTTACATTGTCTTCCCAGAAGTAAATTGAAGATATTTCTTTTAATATTTTTTAACTAGTTCCAAGCACCATCCTCAGATTACCAATGGCACAACTTCTCCTGCTGTCCCTTGTGTTCTTGAGTCCCTCAACATTTAACGTTTTGGACTTGGATAATTAGAGGATTTACATATTGCAGAAAGAGTTGAACACCCAGAGAAATGTTTCTGGCCTTTTTATTTTGTTTGTTTTGCTTTGTTTTCCAAACAGATGGCAAATTGGGAACATTCACATTCAACATAGTAAGAAACATTTTCTATTTTTGAGAACTTAAGTTTGGGGATGTTCACTGTATCTTAGTGCTTTCAAGAGTAGAGAAACTGAGCTTCAGTTCTTCATGGATTTGCTGACAGTGGAAGCCATTGTGATTATGTGTACACACAGACTATAGAGTGAACATCCTGAATCCAAACTCCAACTTGGCCATTTTTAGCTGATATTAAACTTCTCTATGCCTTAGCTTTCATATGCCTCAAATGGAGCACCAATACTTAATTCAGGGTACTTATTGGAAAATAAAAATATGTTAATTTATGAATCATGCATAGTTAACACTGTCATACTTTCTATCTTCCTTCATGCTGGTTTAAAAAAAGATGCATAAAATCTTAGCACTTATTCTGTCAACTACTTTCAGGATTAAGGAAGCATCATTATATGAGACGTTTAGGAGGTAAATTTATTATTTTCAACCTACAGAAGAAGATATTGAGGCTCAGAGAAGTTAAGAATTTTACCAAAGTTTGAACTTATAGTGAAAGCCACAAGTCATGATTAAAACTCAGGTTTCTCTGAATTCAAAATTGTGTTAGTGATTTTCTTCACTCCTACCATGCTATAGGCATATCTTTTTTGTAGCATTCTTTATGTGGCTCTGGAGTCCTCTCTCTGTTTCTGTAGCAAGGCCTTGAGTTCCTGGAAGGCAGGGATCCTGGATCACCTTCATCTGCTTGGCCTTGTGTGCTGCCTGACATGGAAATCATGTGGTAGGGGCAACCATAAATATCATTCAATAAGTTAAAGCCTGCATTTTTCTCCTTCTCATGCACTCCTTCACGATGCACTGTAATACTTTTTATTTTCAGGTATGTTTCCCCAAACTGTTTCCCAAACTTTTATGTGCGGAGTGCTGTTTTTCCAGTAGGAAATCTGGAAATAAACTAAACAAAAATGAAGCAAGAATCAAACATGCTGATCTTGGCACTGACTTCAGTGTGACTGCCCCTTCCTAAGAGAAGATCAGCAATGGAGACTACCCTCTCTTGCTGCAGGTGTTCAGACCAGGCAGACAGGTGTTGCTGCCTTTGTCAATTACAGGTTGTGTGCCCTTGGGTGAATAACTGGCCTTCCATATGCCACAGTTTTCTCATCTGTAAAATATGCTATTAATCCCCATCCCAAACTTGTTATGAAAATAAGAGAGACACCAGTTTAGCCGGGCATGATGGCTAGTCCCAGCATCTGTAGTCCCAGCTACTTGGAAGATTGAGGGGAAGGATTGCCTGAGCTCAGTAGGTGGAGGCTGCGGTGGCTGTGAGAGTACCACGAAAGTGCACACTGGGCAACCGAGTGAGACTCCAACTCAAAAGAGAGAGTGAGTGAGAGAGAGAGATACCAGCATACAGCAGGCTCTTCATAATATCTGTGCCTTTAATACTTTTTCTACCATTTTATGCCCAGTCTCATAAAGACTGTGCTATTTCTAACAATTAAATGAGTGTTCTGAGATTAAAATTTTTCTCTGTTTAGGCCCCCAACACAAACTACACTAACAGCTCCTGGGACCATTTCTCACTCCCCAGGGTACATTTTCTTGCCCCATGCATTCCACAATGCCAAGTCCCCTTCATGCTTCACCCTTCAGTGGCATCTGTGATAATCTAAAAAGACAAGTTCAAGGTGACTCAAATTATCTTATTGAAAATGTACCTTATTGAAAGATTGAACTAATTGTTGCATATCATTTATGATATAACTGGCTCAACATTAGCTTTCTTCACTGACTGACAAACTCATTTAATGCTCGTAATGACCTTAGTGGTTCAGATTATATACTTAATCTCACGGTGCTTCTGATTTCTCATCTCTAAATGAGAATGGGTTTTCATGAGATTTAAATGCAAGAACTGAAGAATGGGAAACATTTAGGAATGTTTGGCATACCGGAAGTACTCAAAATGTGTTTGCTATTATTAACAAGAAGTAATGAGAATCAGTCCAGAAATTTGAAGACTGGAAACAAGTAAACAAATGGTTGGTTTCAGTTACATTGGGGACATTAACAAGTCAGCACATACATAAAAGTAGAGATAATTAGCTCTGCTAGAGGAAGGGAAGACTCCAAGTCCATGTGACTTCTGTGTTAGCAGGCATGCAGATTTATGCTGCTCCTAGTCCAGTGCACAGGAACACATATCGAATTCAAGAGAGACACGACCTTTAGCTCTGCTATTAAAAGAACTCAGTGCATGTCCCTAATAGCTCCCTGCAGAAACAAATAAAAATATAATCTGTGTCCAGAATTATCTCTAGCAAGGATGCAAAATTGCATCCAATAAGACTGTAATTATTTCATAAACACTCAGGAGACCCCTTCCTAGAGTGAAAAAATGAAAACGTTTGTGAATCTCAGGATTAATCAGGGAGGGAAGTCTCATACTTATAGGTCCAGGAAAGTCTTGCCTGTCTGAAAAGTTCACCCAAAATTGTAGAGAGAGAAAGAGAAGGCAAGTCTAATCATCAGATATATCTCCACAAAACTATGAATTCCTTCTTCAGTTGTTTTTATTCTCATAATGTTCTTTTGGGGTATTTGGAAGGATAGTCTCTCAAGAAAATATCACTGAGTGACATTTAGAAATAATATAATTTCTAGTTATGAACCATCCTTTGCATTGCCTCTGTTTTAACAAGGAGGGAAGGGGAGAAAGAGAGGGAAAAAGAGTGAGGGAGGGAGTGAAGGAGGGAAGGAGCTAGGGAGGGAAAAGATAGGGAAGGGAGTGATAAGTGCTGTTCGGGGGGGAGAAGAGACATAAATGTCTCCTTTTGAGAAATAAAATGGGCCTATTCATCCATTACTGACGAAAAATCCTAATTAGAATGTGATTACAACATACTAGCAACTGTGCTGAATACATAGATATTTTTTCCACCGAATACTCAACCCAGGTGAGATAGGTATGATCTTCTTTATTTTTCAAATGTGGGAACTAGAAGAATATTTGAAAAATAGCTTGCCCAAGATCACAGGGAAGTAAAAATTCAGACGTAGGCCCTAGATTATGCAAACCACATTTTAAATCATTATGAGGTTTCCCATTTACTTAGATTCACACAAAGGGTGTCAGCTTTAAGAATGAACAAGGAGCTACCTAGAAAAAAATCAGTCAGTATGGAAAATGTAAGATCCACTAGCTCTTCACATGACGTAAACCTTGGTTTTATTTAGTCTTTACTGGAGTCTAGGTTCTAGTTTGCCTTCCTCACACACAATGGAAAAGGTTGAGGATGAGGGGATGGAGAGTAACTTTCAATTTGGTTCCAACAGAAGTTTTCCCCTGTTAGAGGTGAACAGACAATTGCTCATGTCCTGGTGTGCAAAATATAATTTTGTTATTGCCAGATGTCTTACATGTGATTAAATTGTTGCTCTCTATCAAAGTATTTTCATAGAGGAAGAAAGGCATGGAGCTTAAAGTCTGAGAACTTGGTAGCGAAATAGAATAAATGAAAAGAATGATAGCATTTATGCTATAGGTCTGTTGTTAACATAATGCAATGTTTGCAAAGACCCTGGAGGGCACCTGGCACATAGTGGGAGCTTCATGAATATTCTTCTTCTGTGTTAAAAACAGGATAATGATGATTATAGATATTAGTAGAAAACAAAAATGAAATGGACTGTGCTGTTGAACGCTATATTTAATTTTTTTAAATCTTGTTAGGAAATGAGTGGAAAATGTTTCTGCATTTGCAGTAGAGCAGAAAACAAGGCAATTATGGAGATCAAGAATTGACTGTAATCACCAGTCACAGACGAAGTATTACATCTCTGGCTCCTGAAAGGAAGAGATGATGAAGTTGGAATTAGAGTTCAAATCTATTTGAGAAGATGGGAGAGAATATGAAAACTGTTCTGGAGTAATTTCAATAGAATTATTTAATATGGAATAGAGGAAAAAACACAAAGTTTACGTATTTTCCAAAAATAGACTGCTGAAAAGCTAAGGATCAATTTCAAAAAACATTTTGTTATCAATAACATCATCATCATTGTCAAGATCAGAATGTCATCGGTTGATTTTTGTCCCAAAACACTTAGAATTATTTAAATAACATGTAACAAGTGACTACTGTGTGTTAGATATTGCTAACATGTTATCCTATTTAATCTTCACAGGAAACACTTAAGGTAGATATTATTTACATTATAGATAAAAAAATGAATCTCAGAATTGGGTGTTCCTCTTCAAGTACTTGCATTTTAAACATGGGAGGCATAGAAATTACTTGATATACATTGAAAAACTAATATGTGCTAGCTATTTGGTATGCATTATCTCATTTGATCATCAAAACAACACATGACTTAAATGTCACCACATCCACTTCACACATTCAGAAATCGAGTTTCACAGAGTTTGAAAAGCTTGTCCAAAATCACATGGTTATAAATGGCAGAGGTTCAAATGGAGTCCTGGTTTGTCTGACTATGCCAAGACACTACACAGGAAACCAAGCAAATCTCTCACAATCATAAATATATATTCTTAGTTTAAGTTTAGCTTAAGATTGCCAGTCTCAGAGGAAAATCAGTGATGAAAGTCGAGTCTAATGGCCTAGTCCTTGTCTTTCAACAAAGCCTGAATTTATTCATTTATGGCCATCCGTCATACATAATCATCACCAACCTGCCAGGTAAACAGCTAATTATTTTAGTTGTGTTATAAGCAAATAAAAACTTGCCTGTCTGCCAAATGACAAATGGAACTTGATCAACAGAGAAACAATTGTTCCAGGCTTGCAAATTCCCAGGACTCTAATGAACAATGGCTTATTGAATAAGCAATTGCAAAGCAAGGAAATTACAATAGTGTAGTTTCTTTAGGAACAGAGAGCAATCCATTGTTTTTAATGTCTTGCAATAAAGACATTTGATAGTTGTGGGGTGGGCAGTGGAGAAGGCGCACAGGGAATGTTCATGTCTTCCACATGACTGTCCCCGACACCAAAATATTCTCTAGGCACACCCTCACTCACCACCCTCTGGGATTACATAAATAACAGAACTTCTACCCTCCAAGGAAAACACTCTCTGCACCTAGCAGAAGGCTTTCTTTGGGAGCAGATAACATGTTTGTGTTTTTGAATGACTGGGGCACTCATGTTATTTATGAGCTTATTAATTCAGGAGGTAGGTTTCCTAATGGCGAAAAGATTAGTGTTGGACTCAATCAAATCTGGATTTGAATCCAACTTCTTCCATTTGTTGGCTGTGTGCTTTGGGACAAGTGACTTAACTCTTTTCAGCTAAGGCATCTCACCTATCAGATGAGAATAACAATTTGTCACATTCTTTCAAGATCCTTGTAAGTATTAATTAAAATAAAAGAAAAAAAAAGAAAACCAAACTGGAGCACCAAGCTGATGACTGTGTGTGCTTGCCAATGTGTGTGTGTATGTGTGTATGTGTGTATGTGTGTGAGTGTGTGTGTGTGTGTGTGTTTGCGTACATGTTTGTGTGTATGCCTGACTTTACATTCAGAGAAAACAAACCAAACTGAGTGACAGTGAATAGGATGTCCCTACAAAGTCAAATTCCAATCAAACCAATGTTTTTGAATGCTGTAATTTCCCTAAAATTTTTAAAAGATGAGGAACTAGGGAAGCAGGATCAACCAAAGAGCAGAGTAAATACAGCTAAACGGCTTTGAACAGATTCAGCTTATGCTCTTGTAAGTAGCTTATTCCCTCCAGTTTTAGGAAAACAGGAAGTAATAAGATTAAGGATCTGAAGCTCAAATGAAAACATAATGTCAAATCTAGTCCAAGTAGGATTTGGGTTCAGAAAAGAGATTGAAATACTCCATAAAATTAAAGGAAGATGAACAGGCTTATAGTAAGTCTGAGGTATGCACCCTCTTTGTATTTTGTAAATTTCTAGTGAAGCACTACACAGAAAATAATAAATTGAGAAGGTTTATTCAGGAAGTCCTGTGTTGAATTGGAAATATGGGCCAGGCATTTTCAAGATCTACACACTAAAGTACACAGTATCTGCCATTAGGGACTAATTAAGGAATAGAGAAGTGGCTTACAAACTTTGATCACAGTTGCACTCAGTAGGACAAAAAATCCCTAGACCTGCTTGCATTTCATTGTTATTTGAAAGTGCTTGGTTATAACAAAGAATTGGAGAAAAATATCCATGAACTGCTTATCATTTCTTTCTTAAGATACATATATCAACCGGGCTTGGTATCTCAGCCTGTAATCCTGCGCCTTGGGAGGCTGATGTGAGTGACTTGCCTGAGCCTGCGGGTTCGAGACCCTCCTGGGCAACTTGGTGAGACCTCATCTCTACAATAAATCAAAAAATTAGCCGGGCGAGGTAGTGCACGCCTGTAGTTCCAGTTACTTGGAAGGCTAAGGCGGAAGGATTGCCGGAACCCAGCAGATCTAGGCTGCGGTGGCTGGGAGCGGCCACTGCACTCCAGTCTGGGCGACAGAGTGATACTCCAACTCAAGAAAAAAAAAAAGATACATTTATCTTGTAAAATTTTTCTGCAAAACAAAGTAATTCAAACTTAAAATAACCAATTAGCTTTACTGATTATATGGTATATATTATTTAAGTGATAAAATTTCAGATGGTGCCTATTACCAACC
Organism: Carlito syrichta; assembly: GCF_000164805.1. NCBI lineage: Eukaryota > Metazoa > Chordata > Mammalia > Primates > Tarsiidae > Carlito > Carlito syrichta. Next base: position 35,553 of record NW_007260940.1, read on the forward strand.
AAAAGTCACTGTATAAGCACATTTAGGGTAATAATTAGTATCTGTTATAAAAATGTGTATAGGTAACAGTATATTTAAACTGCAGTTTACACAAATATTAAAGTTCAATTATAAGAATGTTTTACAAATATGTATTACTCCCCCCACAAGGACAATTGAAATGGCACACAGAAAACTAAATTGCTAATGAGGAAATTGCACTAATAGTAATTTGCAGTGTAAAGCAAAAACAGCATAAATTCCATCACCAATTTAAAACAACACTGGAATTACATCAGAGATGAAGTTTTTTGTTTAAACTGTGAAATTATTAAAATCTATTTGTAGCTGTGCACAATATGAGTTACAGAACTGGCAAGGCATTGCATGCTAGTTCTCAGAAAATTCTCAGAAAATTCCTAACTAGTTCTCAGGGGACTTCTAACTTTTATGAGCGATTTCTACTTTTAGAAGATACTTAGAAAACATTGAGTGGATTACTAGCAAATAGTATTCAATTCCATATTTATAATAAAATAAAACATAGATCACTTTTCAGCATGTTGGGTGAACATATTCATAATTCAGGACAATAATAATAATAATAGTAGTAGCAACAGTAGTAGTAACAACTAAACAATAGCTTATACATATTTAGCATTGAATATGTGTGCAGCATTGGTCTAAGTGCTTTGTGTGAGTACACATATTTTAAAAGTATACTTTTTGTGGTAAAGAACAGTTAACATGTGATCCACTCTTTTAAAGAAATTTCTAGTGTACAGTTACAGTATTTTTAATGACAGGCACAAAGTTATGCAGCATATTTCCAGAACTTATTCATCTTGCTTAAGGCCCTAGCAGCCATCATTCCTCGCTTTAATTCCATAAATGTAACTCTTTTAGACCTCTCATATAAGTGGAATCATGCAGTATTTGTTCTTCTGTGACTGATGTGTTTCACGTAGCATGATGCGCTCAAGGTTCACTCGTGTGTTCACATATTGCACAATTGGCTTCTTTTTTACAGGCTGAATAATATTCTACTGCATATACACACCACTTTTTTAATTCATTTATCTCTCAATGGACGTTTAAAATTTTTTCCCACATCTTGGTTATTGTGAATAGTGCTGTAATGAATATGAAAATCTTTTATCTCTTAGAGATCCTGATTTCAATTTGTTTGGACAAATACTCAGAAGTGGGATTGCTGAATCATACAGTAGCTCTATATTTAATTTTTCCAGGAACCTCCAAACTATCTTCCATAGAGGCTGCACTATTTTGCATTCTCACCAACAGTACAATGATTCCAATGTCTGTGTATCCCCATCAGCACTTGTTCTCTTTTATCTTTGCCATCAAGAGTTTCAGGTGTGAGTTGTAGCTCATGATGGTTTTGTTTAGCATTTTACTGATGATTAGTGACATTGGGCTTCTTTTGCATACCTGTTGCAATTTGGATGTGCTCCTTAGAGAATTGTGTATTCAAATCTTTAGCCCATTTTTGTATTGGGTTATTATTTATATTACCATAGAGTTATAGGAGTACCTTATATATTTTGGAAATTATTCCCTTATCAAATATATGCTTTGCAAACATTTTTCCCATTCCATAAGTTGTATTTTCACTCTTGATTGTTTCCTTTGCTGTGCAGAAACTTTTTTGCTTGATGTAGTCTCATTGGTTATTTTTGCTTTTGTTGCTTATAATTTTGGTGTCAGATCCATGAAAAATATTGCCTAGACCAATGTCATAAAACTATTCTCCTTGCCTTCTCTCGCGTTGTATACTTAAATATTTAATTCATTTTGAATTGATTTATGTACAGTATAAGATAAGGGTCAAATTTCATTCTCTTGCATATGTATTTTCATTTTTCCCAAGGCCATTGATTGAAGAGACTACCCTTTCCCTATGATGTGTTCGTGGCACTTTTGTCTAAGATCAGTAGGCTATATATATGTGTGGATTTATTTCCGGGCTCTTTCTTATGTTTTATTTGTCAATATGTTCTTTATTCCAGTGCCATGATATTTTGATTACTGTTGCTTTATAATATATTTGAAACAGGAAATGTGACGTACCAGTTGTGATTTTTCTCAAGATTTATTTGGTTATTTGAATTTCTTTTGGTTCCATATGTGTTTTATAATTTTTTTTCTGCTTTCTGTAAAAATGCCATTGGAATTTTGATACAAACTGCATTGAATCTGCAAATTATTTTGGATAGTATGGAATTGTAACAACAATGTCTTTCAGTTCATTAACACAAATTGCCTCTCCATTTGTTTGTGTCTTGAATAATTTTTCTCATTAGTGTTTGTAGTTTCCAATGTACAAATCTTCTTTCTCCCAGTTAAGTTTATTTCTTATTAATTTATTCATTTTGGTTCTAGGTTAGTGGAATTGTTTCCCTAAATTCCTTTCAAATAGTTTGTTAGTGTATCAAAACACAACTGATTTTTGCATGTTAATTTTGTATCTTTTAACTTTATTGAATTTATTAGTTATAAGAGGATTTTTTGTTTGGTTGTTCTGTTTTGGTTCTGGCTTTTATGTAGTCTTTAGAGCTTTTATATAAAAGATCATGTCATTTTCAAATGAGGAAAATATTACTTTTTTTCTGATTTGGGTGCTTTTTTTTTCTTGTCTAATTGCCCTCTCTATGCTTCTAATACTACATTAAATAGAAGTGGCAGGAGTGGGTACACTTGCCATGTTCCTGAACTTAGTTAAAGCAAAAGCTTTTATCTATTGTTTTACACTATTGATGGGAGTGTAAATTAGTACAACCTCTATGTGAAGTGGTATTAAGATTACTAAAAAAACTAAAACTAGATCTTCCATTTAATCCAGAAATCTTATCTACTTAGGTAGATACTACTAGATAGCTACCTAAGGAAAAGGACATTATATTAAAAAGATACCTGCATCCACATGATCATCCCAGCACAATTCACACTTCCAAAGATGTGGAATCCACCTAAAAGTTCGTCAGTTGATCAGTGGATAACGAAAATTTGTTATATATACATCATGGAATACTATGCCAACATAAAAAAAATAATGAAATCATGTCCTTTGCAGCAACATGGATGAAGCTGGAGATCATCATGCCCAGTAAACTGACTCAGAAACAGAAACACTGCATGTAGTCACTCACATGTGGGAAGTAAATGGTCACAAAGATGGAAATAATGGACCCTGGGGACACTAACAAGTGGGGAAGGGAGAAGGGGATTAGGTTTCAGAATGGGGCAAAATGAGACCCAGCTAGGCCAAATGAGACCCAATTTCCACCACTACACAATATGTCCATGTAACAAATACACATGTATATCCCTGAATCTAAAATAAAAATTATAAAAATAATAAATCAACCCCATTCTCCTCCTCAGTAAAATGAAAGAAGGAAAGAAAGAATTTGGTTTCTCTTTATTTGTGTAGATTTTCCTCCTCCCTTTTTTTAGCCTCTTCTTTAATTCTGTTGTTCAGGGATGGGGGGTAGCTTTTACTTCGGTTTGCTCAATCTCCTATTCTTCCTTATGTAGATCCTCTGGCTGTGTTCAATTCTGAAATGGGACTGTGGGTGGCGGGGCTATACTTTTTTCAGTTTTAAGATTTATTTGAAGTGGGAGCTGTGATTCAGAAACTATCTGCAGATCCCAGTGTCTGCTGACAGTTGTGTAAGCCCTCTGGAACCCACTTCTTATGGCTTTACAATCTGTCCATGCAATGGGGACATATGTTTGTCCCCTGAAAACAAAATTAGGTAAGAAAAAGGAAAAGAATGGAAAAAAGAAGGGGGAACATGATAGGAAGGTACAGAGAGAAGAAGAAGAGGGAAAACTAACAGGCATACCAACTGACAAATGAAAAGAGACACAAACGAAGACAGAAAAGATTTTTTAAAATACAGACAATCGTACAAACATGCACACTGATAAAAAAAAAAAACCCTTATTGAGGGGGGGGTTTTATCATAATATTCTCCCTCAAAAATACCCATACACAAATAGGAAGTAAAAAAAAAACAAACAGCATTAAAATAACAGAAACAAAGTATAAAAATGTAATCAAAAACAGAAGAAAAGAGATAGGAGGGAAAAAAAAACCAACCAAACAAAAATTTGCTTTTCAGTTGTTCCTGTAACTCCAACTTCCTTTTAGTTCTAGTGTCCATCTCCTCCCTTCCGCTCTCAGTGGAAGCTGATAGGGTCCATGGGTCAGATGCCCCACAGACTACTGTGGGAGAAGGGCGGATCAGATCAGGACTCACCCAGCTTGCAGCCGCTGCTGTGAAGTCTCCCACTCAGGTCTGACATGTCTGGCCTGTTCCAGAGTGGGAGAGGGGCATCTGTCTCTCCAAGTTTGATAAGGAGATAACCTCTAGGTCCCAGGTTGGAGGCTGGACAGAGCTGGGACAGAGAAAATGGCACCGATCAGTGTTTTCTCACTGGTGACCGGGTGTCTTTCCAGCTTTCCCCTGCTCTTCCCATGGATCCTGGGGATCCTGCTGCTCTACTGTCACAGGTGATGGTGTGAGTTGGGTACCAGGTGGTGAGAATCAGCTGCTTTCCACTGCCTCTTCTTAAGAGAGCCCGAGAGCAGCAGATGATCCTGCACACCAGGGGCTCCAATCTCAGGGCAGTAGGGGGTTGCAGTCCACTCCAGAGGAGAACCCTGTGTGCATGAACCCTGGTCTCCTCTCAGACAGACTTTCACTCACCCACCAGCACACACACACTTACACAGGGAGTCTTTATGGACATTCACTTTTGCAGAGACTCTCACAGTCTGACGTGTTCCATCGCCATCTTGCTGGAAACCCCCAGGTTTTAGTTTTTAACCATTGAGAATAATGTCAGTATTTGTCAATGCTATTAATGGAGTAGTCAGTAATATCAACTCATTTTAAGATAAGGAAAGTAAGATATTATTTTCTTCGCCTGGAATGAGAGTTTCTTGGTTTCAATTCTTGTCTCTTATGCTTATTTTCTCACCTTCACAAATCAGACAACTTCTCTGGCCTCTCTACCTCTGAGAAGAATCTGGATTTTAAACAAAGTAACACATGTAAAATTGCTTTACTTAGAGTCAGAGGCTCAGTAGGTACTGAGTAAATGTTAGCTAATCTGAATGTGAAATTGAATTTGGCAAGAAAGAACTAGAGATATTAAAATCTTTAGTTTGTAGCTTTTATATTTAACTAAATCCAAATACATTTTTCTCATATGTGTCTTTGGAGACATTTTATATTATACTTTGCAATATCTTTATTTTACTAGTAAGTGCTTAATATATAAATATAGATCTATCAAAATATAAACCTCAAATGTAGGGAAATATTTCTTCTTACTGGATTATACAAAATAACTGGAAAAAATTTAGTATTAATTCACTGAAAGAGAAAAAAGTTTGGAAAGCATTGTATACTTAATTTTACATTCACCATTGGAAATCCAAGGAAGATATTTATGTATTTCTGCATGTGATTTGAACAGAATTAACTGCCATTCTGAAAGGTGGATCGTCATTTATGATGTTGCTTTTATAACAAGGGGCGATATAAAAACCATCAGGGGGTAGGTTTGCCACTAAACAGGACCCCAGATAGGGATATTGATAAAGTCAACGTAATTCCAAAGTCAGCTCCTCACTCATAAGTCACAAAACTTCATCTTAGCAGTGCATCCAAAAATAATTAGATACAGGGCCTGTCTCTCACTAATCAAGCACCAAAACACCAATAGATACAATATTTCAGCTTATAAACCAAAAATGAGAATTATGACTGATAAGGGGCACTAAATGCAAACATTTGAGTTAGTAAATTCTCTGATTTTGGAAATTGCTTCAAACAATTAATAATATGTATATTAATTAATTCAAGACGCTAAGCTATGTACTTGGGATATGATGTTTTAAAAGTAGATGTCATGGCCGAACTTAGCGGCTCAAGCCTGTAATCCCAGCACTTTGGGAGGCCGAGGTGAGGGAATTGCCTGAGCCCACAGATTTGAGAACAGCCTAGGCAACTTGGTGAGACCTCATCTCTACAATAAAACAAAAAATTAGCCTGGCATGGTAGCACGCACCTGTAGTTCCCTATAGTTGAAAGACTGAAGTGGAAGGATTGCCTGAGTCCAGCAGGTCAGTGGTCGGGTGGCCATGAGCGTACCACAGAACTCCAGCCTGGGAAGCAGAGTGAGACTCCAACTTAAAAAAAAAAGTGGCTATCATCTTTGTCTTTCTGAAATGAGATGAAGGGTTAGATGTACATTAAAATTGCATAAATAATTGCTAAATTTTATCTGTTTAAATGAAGTGCATGACATAATGCTGTGTGAGCTTCAAACAGTATACAGATGGTGAATTTACTTGTCCTCAACTACAAAAGCCTGATGAAATTGTGCCTTCATTTTCATGGAGATAAATAGTCCTTTATTGAGTCCTTCACTTACTTGTAAGAAGAACACTTTCAATGCTGCATATATTAAGTCCATGTTTCTATATTTTCTTTTTAAAAGATACGCATGTGTTGTTTTTAATGATTCTTATTTTATGGTGTTTTTTCAACCAACTGTTTAATTACATATGTGATGACATGATAATATCCTAATCTAAAATTAACATGTTTAAACTCTCTGTTTATTTTAGATTTGTTTGTTTGGCTGGTTGGTTGATTTTTGTGGGTTTTTTCTTTTTTTTTTTTTTTAATAGAAAGGAGTTCTTGCTTTGTTACCCAGGCCAGAGTACAATGGCATGATCATAATTCATTTTAACCTTGAACTCCAGGGTTTAAGTGATCCTCTTGCCTCAGCCTTCCAAGGACCTGAAACTACAGGCATATGCCACTATGCTTGGCTTATCATAGGTTATTGAATAAGCTTCCTTTCTTTATTTTCTGAACTGACCATCCCTCTTTTCTGGTCACATTCCTAATTGAGATGTTAATAAAATTAATTAGACTAGAGTTGAGTGTCATACCCTTGCTGTTCCTGCCAGGGCAGTTTGTGTTTCTAAGGTATTTTTTGCAGATAGTTAAACTAGTTTATCAGGTAATGGTTTTACTAGAGTTGGTGGTTTCAAGCTCTTTCAGCTAAATGTCACCAACTGTGTGAGTCTATATATAATGCAGAAGCTGACCTGAAAACTGAGAAGGGTGACTGATGGCCCTTCTGATCCCTTTAACTGTGTGGTGAGCAAGTTGATCACAAAGGGTTTTCAAGGACCAAGTTAACAAAAACTTACAGGCAAGTATTTACACACTGATACCAAGAATTGATTGTTTGTGTAGCATATTACCTAAACAGTCAAGGACAGAATAAAAATAACAAAATGAGTCTTCTGGGCAAAAGTAGGTAGCTAAAATTCAATAGAATTCTCAGAAGACAGCATCTGACTTTCTCACCCCCTTTTCCAACCTTCTGCCAGCATGATTTGGTCTCAAAAGCAGGTGGATAGAAATCAAGAATGGCAAGGGTTGATGCGTGTAGATTGTCCTTCTACCAGTGAAAATGTTTACAAAACCAGAAGGCTGCATGATGTATTATCTAGACCATATTCCTGCAATCCTCCCAGTGGAGCCAACTGAGGCTTTTGTATTGGTTTCCATCACTTAGAAGGCACTTTGGACATCAAAATTAAAGAAATAAAGCAGTTACAGGCTTTTGGGAAACCACTACATCGTTTGGAGACTACTTGCCCATGCAGTATATGCCAGAGAGCAAGAAAATATATTTTCTTTTTCAAAGGTCTAGATTTTTGAAAATTATCCTATTTTGAAATTTGTCACTGAACCAGCCAGGCTATTCTTACTAAGTTTACAATGCCTATTGTTAAAAGGAGTAGTTCTTACTGTGTGGAAGAAATTATACCCAGCAATTCCAGTCTATAATAGTCTGCAAAAATAACTCCTTAATTGACTGTTGAGAGTAATGATAACATGATTTAAAACATAATGTTGGCACTAGAAAAATTAGAGGGGAAGACCAAGCTGTGGGTTGAGCTGTCAGTGGAGGAGCCCATTGAATTTTTCTAAGCCAATTCAAATGAAATGCTAAGATTAAAAGTGATAACACAGTGTCAACAAGATAAGAATTTCTGCAAAATTGCATTACAGCTTTTTTGTGATCATGAAAACCATATTATCCTTGACATTACAAAATCAATCACTGTAAGAAAATTACCTTCACGTGTTAAACTAGTGCTTCTTGTATTGAACCTGAAGAGTGTGGTCTGTTTTTCTGCTCTTTGGGTAACAGAAAAGTGATGCTTCTTTTGCCTATATTTTGTCTAAGTAAGGATAGATACTTCACAAGCAGCTTTGTGACAAAAAAAATCACACCATTCGCCTATAGTATCTCCAGAGGTATCATTTGATTTCAACGGAAACAAAAAAATATTTGGATAGTATTACATTGTGAAATACAATAACTTCTACTACTTGTCATTTGGCTACTTATTGACATCCCATCACAACTTGTTACGAATACGTTTATTTTTGTGTTTGTGCAACACAGATACCATTTCTGGGTGCTTCCATTCATTTCTTAGCAATTTCATACATCTTTGATGAATAGTTTTCATTTAGGGTACTCTTTTTCTTGTTGAGTGAGGAATGATTTTATTGAGAACGAAAGTCTGGTTTGATTGTTCTGTAAGATGACAGAAAATGATAGAACAGCCTTGTGTTTATACACACTTATCATGAGACCTGCTGTAGAATGCCAGCTACATTACAGGATAGTAACATGAGCTTGGCAATTCCAGATAACTTTTCTTCCCTGAGACTTATATATGTAAAATGAATATGACTATGATAGGGTTAGTGTGAGATTTGAGTACAAACCATAATGCCTGACACATTAAAGAAAACATTTAATGCACTTAATTATCTTTATGATGAATATTATAATCTTTATTAGTATTTTTGCACCTTAAAATTATATCAAAGTAATTACTATTAAAATATAATATCTTGTTTCAAATATCACCTATTGGAGCATGCTGTTTCTTCTGTCTGAAATGTCTTCAGACATTAATGGTAGCCTGGCGAATATTCATCAACTTAGAAGATTTGCTTTTAAAAACTTAAAAAACAATGAATGGGTGGAGATTATTTATTCATCTCTGGTTATCCTGGCAAATTGATTAATGTCATTTTCTTCTATCTACTTCTTAGAGTTCATAGGAACACCAGTTTTGGACTTTCATTTGGCATGTAAGCATTTGTTGGCTTCTCTTTCTACCTAACAGAGTCTGAATTCCTTGAAGATAACTGCTGAATCTGGCATGAAGTAGGTGTTGAATTACACTTGTTGGAGAAGAGACTGTTTCGATGATATTTTGTTATCTTTTAAAATATACTTCTTTAAGAACAGTTTTAGGGTTCACAAGAAAATTTAGTGGAAAGTACACGGTTTCCATATATGCTGTGCATACACATAGAGCCTCCTTCAATATCAATAACCAGCACCAGGTTGATACATCTGTTACTATCATCGAACCTAAATTAACACAACATTATCACCACTAAATCCATAGTTTGCATCAGGGTTCACTCTTGGTGTTGTATGTTCTATGGGTTTGAATATGTATAATGGTATGTATCTACCATTATATTATCATTCAAAATTAGTTTGATAAAAACCCTAGCTTGCCCTAAAAATCCTCTGTGTGCTGTGCATTCATCCTTTCTTTCCTTCTTACTCCATGTGACCACTGATATTATTGCTACCTCCATAGTTTTTCTTTTCTAAGAATAATCAGATAGTTAGAATTATGTAGTTTGTAACCTTTTCAGATTGGCTTCTTTCACTTAGTAATATGCATGTAAGATTCTTTCATATCTTCTCATAGTTTGATAGCTTATTTCTTCTTTATACACTGAATAAGACTTCATTGTCTGGATGAACCCAAATTTATTCATCTGTTCACCTATTGGACATCCTGGTAGCTTCCAACTTTTCACAATCATGAATAAAGCTGCTAAAACCATTATATACAAGTTTTTGTGTGGACATAAGTTTTCAATTCATTTGGATAAATATCAAGGAGCATGATTGCTGGGTCATATTGTAAGAGTATATTCAGTTTTGTAAGAAGCTGCCAGACTGTCTTTTGAAATAGCTGTACAATGTTGCATTCCCACCAGCAATGAATAAGAGTTTCTGTTATTTCACATTCTGACCAGCAATTGTCCATGTTTTAGATTTTGACCATTCTGTTAACTGTGTAGTGGTATCTCATTGTAGCTTTAGTTTGCAATACTCTAATGATATGTGAGATTGAGCGTCTTTTCATGAGCTATTTGCCATCTGTACATCTTTTTTAGTGAGGTGTCTGCTCAGGTTTTGGTCCCATTTTTAAACTGGGTTGTTTGTTTTCTTATTGCTGAGTTCTTTGCATATTTTAAATAACACTCCTTTATCAGATATGTCATTTGCAAATATTTTCTCCCCATCTGTGTCTTAACAGTGTATTCTCTTGATAGTGTCTTTTGCAAAGCTGACGTTTTTACATTTTAATGAAGCCTATCTTATCAATTGTTTTCATCATGGATTTTGGCTTTATTGTTGTATCTAAAAAAATTATCAACATATCCAAGGTCACCTAGATTTTCTCCTATGCTATCTTCTAGGAGTTTTAGAGTTTTGCATTACATTTAGGTTTATAATCCATGTTGAGTTCATTTTTTTGAAGTGTGTATTATGGAATGAATTATGTTCTTCCAAAATTAATGATATAAAACCCTAACTATCAATGTAACTGTGTTTGGAGATAGAGCCTTGAAGGAATTAAGTTTAAATGAGGTCATGAGAGTGCAGCCCTAATCAAATTGGACTAGTGTCTTTATAAGCAGAGGAAGAAATACCAGGAGTAGGAGTATGCACAGATAAAAGGCAACATGAAGACACAGCAAGAAAGCAGCTCTAAAGAGAAAAGCCTTTAGAGAAACTAAACCTGCTGACACCTTGATCTTAGACTTCCAGAACTGTGATAAAATAAATTTTTCTTCTTCAATCTACCCAATCAGTGATATTCTGCTATGGAAGCTCTAGTTGACTAATACAAGTCATACTTTTTTATTTAGATTTATTCTTTTTTGCATGTGACTGTCTAATTTTTCAAGCATAATTAGTTGAAAAAAACTTTTTTCCTCCATTGCATTGCTTTGGCCCCTTTGTCAAAGATTAGTTGGATATATTTATGTGGGTCTATTTCTGGGCTCTACTCTACTCCATTGATCTGTCTATTCTTTCACAAATATTATACTTTCTTGATTACTGTAGCTTTGTAGTAAGTCTTAAAATAGGATACAATCAGTTCACCTTTGTATTAAGTTGGCTACTGTTAGTCTTTTGCCTTTCCATATAAGCTTTAGAATTATTTTGTCAATATTCACAAATTAACTTGTTGAGATTTTAATAAGGAATTCATTGAATCTATAGGTCAAGTTGGTAATAACTGACATTTTGACAATATTGAAACTTATTATGTATAACCTTGAAATATCTCAATGTATTTAGTGCACCTTTGATTTCTTGCATCAGAGATTTATAGTTTTTCTCATAGATGTTATTCATATTCTGTTGGGTTTATAACAATGTCATTTTGGGGAATGCTAGTGTAAATGGTATTGTGCTTTTAATTTCAAATACCACTTGTTAATTGCTGATATATAGGAAAGTAATTGACTTGTATGTATGTTAACTTAGTATCCTGCAAGTTTGCTATAATTGCTTATTTTATATTCAAGAGGTATTTTTTTTATTCTTTTGAATTTTCTATATGAAAACAAACTCATGTAAATAAAGTCTTATTTCTTATTTTCAGTTTATATATCTTTTATTTCCTTTTCTGGTCTTATCATGGCAGCTAGTACTCTAGTATGAAGTATATAAGAAGTGGTGAATAGTGATAGGTAGGGGTACTGTTTCAAACATCTGCATGTGATCAGCCAGTTTTCCAAGTACCATTTACTGAATAGGTTCTCCTCTCCCCAGTGGTTGTTGTTGGAGGTTTTGTCAAAGATGAGTTGGTTGAGAAATTGAACCTTTGTTTCCGGAATCTTCATCCTGTTCCATTGGTCTATATGCCTGTTCTTGTATCAATACCAGGCTATTTTGATTGCTGTAGCCTTATAGTAAAGTTTGAAGTCTGGAAATGTGATATGTCCTGCTTTGTTTCTTTTGCTAAGGATTGTTTTGGCTATTCGTGGTCGTTTATGTTTCCATATGAATTTCTGTATTGTCATTTCCAGGTCTGAGAAGAATGATGTTGGTAATTTAATGAGTATCACATAGAATCTGTAGATTGTCTTTGGTAGGACGGACATTTTAACAGTGTTTATTCTTCCTATCCATAAGAATGGAATATTTTTCCATTTGTCTGTGTTTTCTTGGATTTCTTTGAGCAGTGTTTTGTAGTTCTCATTGTAAATGTCTTTCATTTCTCTTGTTAGGAAGAAGCGGAGGTATTTCATTTTCTTTATGGCTATTGTCAATGGGATTCTGCTTTTTATTTGGTTCTCTGCCTACTTGTTCTTGGTGTATAAGAATACAACTGTCTTTTGCACATTTATTTTGTACCCCGAGACTTTGCCAAAGTCCTTTATCAGTGCAAGCAAGTTTTTGACAGATTCTTTTGGATTTTCGAGGTAAATGGGTCAAAGACCTAAACATAAAACCTCAAACTATAACAATCTTAGAAAATGCAGGAGACACCCTTATAGAAATTGGAACTGGCAACCAATTCCTGGTCAAAACCCTAAGTGCCCCTACCATAAGAAATAAGGTATACTAGTGGGACTTCATCAAACTGACAAGATCTGCAAAACAAAAGAAACGATCAAGAGAGCAGGGAGACAGCCCACAGAATGGAAAAATATATTTGCCAACTGTATCTCTGACAAAGGCCTAATATCTAGGATCTACAAGGAACTGAAATGCACCAAAAAGAAAAAAGCAAACTGCCCCATTAAAAAGTGAGCAAAAGACATGAATAGATACTTCTCAAAAGAAGATAAACGGGCAGCCAACAGATACATGAAAAAATGCTCAGTCTCACTCATCATCAGAGAAATGCAAATCAAAACCACTCTGAGATACCACCCAACCCCAATAAGAATGAACATCATTAATGAAAAAAACAACAGATGCTGGCAAGGATCTGGAGAACAAGGAATGTTTCTATACTGCTGGTAGAAATTCAAATTAGTGCAGCCTCTTTGAAAGACAGTGTGGTGATTTCTGAAAGAACTAGAAATTGACCTTCCATATGACCCAGCAATCCCCCAACTGGGAATATACCTAGAGGAACACAAATCATTCTACAAAAAAGACACCTGCAGACCTATGTTTGTTGCAGCTCCATTCACAGTAGCAAAAACATGGAACCAACCATGCGGCCCATTGAAACTGGCCTGGATTTTTTAAAAATGTGGTACATATACACTATGGAATATTGTGCAGCCATAAAAAAGGATAGACATATTTACTTCGCAGCAATTTGGATGAATTTAGAGTCTATCATACTCAGTGATGTATCACAAGAAACAAAGAACAGAGTACCATATGGTCTCACTTATAAGCAGACCTTGGAAAATTATCATAATACTATAAAAAGGGGATTGGCAGTAGTGGAAAACTGCCAGGGAAGGGGGCTGGGATTGGCAATTGAGGGAAACTGCCAGGGGAGGGAGGGGCACACCTCATCAACATGGGTATTGGTATCTGCATAATGAACATTTGTATACTTAACCCTGAATTGTAACCCTCGTCTTTAAAATTTAAAAAAAAAATGGTGAAAGGGATATCTTATCTTTTTCCTAATCTTATGATGATTTTATGTGATAGCTATACCCAATCATGAAAAATGTTTTAAACTGCATTCATTAACTGTGTTCTCAAGAACTTGTTTTTAATCCATACATTACTACATAGTCTTTCCTATGACCTCTACTTTGGTAGGGGCTATTTTCTAATCCAAATAAACTTCATTTCAGGAGTAAGGTATATCGTGTTTTTCTTTAGCACCTAGTTTCTTAGGATCTTGGCTTTAGAATTTTGATTATTGTTTTTAAATTTTTTATAAAAATTTCCCTTCAGTTCCTCTTATTATTCAACAAAAATAATAAAACACACAATCTATCAAAATTTAGCCCCTTCATTCTGCCTTTATTTTAATAAAAAGTTAATAGATTAAATTGTAAATTAGAATGTAAAACAAATACAACATCTATGAATCAATATTTTTTTCTTGTAGACGAACAACTTGGCTGAAAATTAACTATACAATTATAGTGTCATGCATTTGGGGAAAACTACACTAATTTAGGCAACAACATCAAAACTATGACTATATATATAGTTCACTGAGAGAGAAAGATAAATTTTTATGATATAAAGGCACAAAAGTAATCTAAAAATTTTTAAATTATTGTTGAGTTCTTCACATTAAGTTTGGCATTTAATCTCATATTGTTGTGTGCAGGTCACAAAACATTTTCAAAATTGTGACCTGCACACAACAACATGAGATTAAACGTGCCTTTCTGTGCATTTTCAGCTGTTTCATGGGTAGAAGTATTTTGTATTACTCACAGCCATAAAGGAATTGGTCATGTCTTCTATCTCTGATAACAAAAA
>NW_007260940.1:50405-66349 GCF_000164805.1 Carlito syrichta
CCGAGCGTGGTAGCGCATGCCTGTAATTCCGGCTACTCGGAAGACTGAGGCGGAAGGATCGCCGGAGCTCAGCAGTTCAAGGCTGCGGTGGCCGGGAGCGGCCACTGCATTCCAGTCTGGGCCACAGAGTGAGACTCCAACTCAAAAAAGAAAAGAAAAGAAAAGAAAATTGCCAAAACTATTTTATGCTAATACTACAGCTCAGGTAAAGATACTAATTTAAAAATGTGTAAATTATCATTTGTGACTTTAATTTGGTTGGTTTTAGAAGAACAATAAAGTACACAAAGCTATAAAATGTGAATATATCTTTTGATTTTCTATTAAGAAAAAATGTGTAAAATTGATGCATTTTAATTTTTATTCAATTTTTCTATCGTGGTTTTAAACAGTCTTACTCTTTAAAAGAATGTTATCTATTTCTGATTAGTGGAAGTATCAGGAAAACATAAGAAAGTAGCACCACAATAGTTAAAATATTGAAGATATTGTTTGCTTTGAATGTTTCCTTGTGTTCATTAAAGTGTGCTAGATAGTGTAACCTTGAATATTACCTGTATTTCATTGCTTAGAATTCCAAATCTGATCTGTAAAATCACCTCCACTGTGTGACTGCATTTACTATGTAATTTTTCTTTTCAAATAGGCCATTATTGAAGTCTCCCACCTAAACACTAAGCATGCTGTTATTAACTTGCTTTTAAGTTCCTCAATAAAGCAACATTTAGGATATACATAAAAACACTGCATTTTATTAAGCAACCTTAGAGGGAGCAAAAGTTATTTTAACCTCACATCAACAGTGTGGTTCTACAGTTCTATTCAATTAGCATTAGCTTACCAACCTCATTAAGTACTGGCACCATGTCCAAGCATGCTTATTAATAGATTTCACCTTTTCTACATTTTTTCCCAGTATCTTCATATTCTGGCAAGAAAATTACTCTAGGTTATTTTCAAAGTAAGTAGAATCTATCACTCTCTTTATCTCTGTCTATCTGTTCTGTCTATCTGTTTCTCTCTCTCTCTCTCTCTCTCTCTCTCTCTCTCACACACACACACACACACACACACACGCACACACATGCACTCCTAGGTTTCTAAGGATAAATAACATTTGGAAAGATAGGTAGGTAGATATAGATATGCAGACATAGTAGATGCTATAGAGAAGCATTAAAAGACGTGACCTTAGGCAACGTTACCGGTGATACAGAAAACAGAATATCTTTTAAGACACTTCTTTAAACATTTTAAATTTATTTCATTTTATTGCATTCAATAATTGATGTGGAGGTGAGCAAACATGAGAAATCAATAATAATTCTCTAATTTCTTGTTTGGATATCTGATAGTTTAAGATCCATAATATAAAAGAGTCAGTAAGTTCAAATGAAATATGGCTAAATACTGTTAAATTTTATTTAAAGCTTACTACATTCCATTTACTGTGCTAAACACTCTACATATGCTATCCCATTTAATCCTCAGAAAATTTTAGAGATAAGAATGCTGAAACCCAGAGAGTTAAGGAACATTAAAACATTCATCTATTAAAAAAAAGCTGAGAGGGATTCATGACCAGACATTTTGATGCCAGAGATCACTTTATTAGTGACTGCCACTTTATGGCATGCTGAGTTTGAGATGCTTATGCCAAGATAGGCAGAGCTGCCTGACAATATGTTTGATATGATATTTTGAAGCTCAAGAATGGGTTGTAACATTTGCCAGAGTTATCCAAGGGGACAAGTGCATGTTAAAATAGTAGTTCACAGAAGGATTGCTAAGCAATGCAAACACTTTTGGGAAGAGCTAAGGAGAGACTATAGTAAGGAGACAGCAAACTAACATTCAATGAAAGGAAAGATGATTCAAATAATGCTGAATAACCAATGTCAAGTGTGGCAGGTAGTTTCAAAATAAGAGAGAATGATCAGAAGCAACACCCAGAAGAGAAGTCAGTTATAAAACAAGGACACTATGTTCATTGGCAGAATCTCTTAGTAGACCATTTCCAACTTTTGCCAAGAGTAGTTGTAGCTGAAGGGTGGGGAAGGATCAGACTGCAGTAGGTGGAAAGGAGGTTGTCAGGTTAGAATTGAGGGATGTAAGTGAGCTAAGGTCATAAAAATGTCCAATAGATGCTGTTGTGTATAGTGTGATCGCCATAAGTATTATCATATTTATACATATTCTCTTTTGCTGTGGAGCCTTTGCCTAGTATATCACATAGAAATTTTTATGCAGTGATACTTCTAGAAATAGCTTAGACTGTGACCTCTGAATTTTTAGCAGTGTGGGAAGATTTTAATGGAATGATATTTTGAAGATTTTTTATTCAAGCCTCAGAATATGCAAGAGATATATTTAAGTCAACCAAAAGAACTTCATTTGGTAAAGCAAAAATGCCACAATCTTTTAAAATTGGTACTTTTTCTAAAACTGAAACCTTCACACATTTTACATTTCATTTGCTAGCTTTCACAGCAGGTCTCCCAAAACCCAACTTCCTACTGAAGTGTGTTTCCAGAAATTTCATTTGGAAATTGAGAACTGTCTTGACCTTTTCATAGGTTTTAACTCTGCTTTCTAAAAGACTTCAGAGACACCATCCAACAGGTGCCCAAATATTCCAAAATAATGAAATTCCTATTTTTATATAGCATTTTTCATGGCTAAAAAACAGATTAGTCAATCAGTTCTCTTTTAAAAGGCCTTCTGGAAAAGCAGTTTATACATTTGAATTTGCATAACAATTACTACTTTGTGTGTTCCATTAACTATCATTACATGTACTTTTACATTTTGCAGTATATGGCTTTAAAACAGAAAACTCCAGTTGTTTCTGGCTCAGGGCTCTGAATCAAGAATCACAAGACCCCAGAAAGACAGCTTTTTCATATCATCTATGCTCTGAAGATACTTAGTCCTTCTCAGAAGTTTGTTGAGGCATCTGCTCAGTGTGAAATACGTTTTATCAAACAGCAAAGATTTGAGGTGGGAAAACCATTCATCACTTTCCTTCATTGTATTTATTCAAGTTTCCTGCAACACATTTTTTAAAATGAAGTGTCTTATTTTGAAGTAGTTAAAAATATATCTCTGGATCACTAGCCTCATTTTATAACTGAAGGAAGTTAAGGACTAAAAACATAAGATGCTTTGCCCAAGGTCACACCATAAATTAATGGCACAGTATGTTAATTAAAGTTCTTTGGGCTGCAATCTAAAGAAACCAACTTGTAACTTACTCAAGAAAAAATGAAGACTCACTAGAAAGATACTAGGGCAGCTCATGGGAGCAAAAGAAAAAAAAAAAAAGTTTAACAACCTAAGATGGGAAGAAACCAGTATAGTTACAAGGAGGGTACTTGTTAGACCTTGTCTCCGGAACATGACCATAAAGAGACTCTGCATACATAGCATCAGTTGATATAATCAATTCCATGCTCTGGGTTCGAATTCCCACAAGATAAAATCTGAGCCTTGACTGAGCCTGAGTTAGGTGTCTCTACACCTTGACCTAACCCCATGGTTTGGGGTTAGCAGAACTATGGCCTCGGGTCAAATGTTGATGAGTCTCATACTCAGCTGTGACTCACATATCACAATCTTTACATTCCTACTTACATTGTCTTTGCTGACATTAACATTACTTGGGGTGCTTTTAAAAATACCAGTACTCAAGTCATATTCCTAGATACCAATGTAGTTACTGTAAGTAGAGCCAGACCCTGTTTGTTTGCTTGTTTTGATGTTTTACTTTTTAAGTAATTCTAATATGCAACCAAATCTGAGACCCTATGAGGAAAACAATGCTGCCTTTAGCAAAAGTTAACAGAGAAGACAACATTGAATGAGACAACATTCTTTGACAAATAACTCAGAGAACTTATAGTCCTATATCTGAATGCAGGTCAGAATAACCAAAGGAAACTGTTCTGAATTAGAAGGTCCCATTCCAGGTCCACTAAATGAGTGAATATGTACAAGAGAAGCCCTAGAATGCATATTTTTTAAAACTCTCTTCGTGTGATTCTCGTATAAATGCCTGTTCTGACTTTGCAGTTTTGAAGTTCAAGTGTTTGACTATGATGACTCTTGATCAGTGTTCTCAAACTTGAGCACGCACCAAAATTACCTGGAGGGCTTGTTGAAACATACATTGCTCAACCCCATCTTAGCAATTTCTAATTCAGTAGGTCCAAGTTGGGACCAAAGACCTTGCATGTCTAATAAGCATCCTGGTGATACTGGTGTTGCCGGTCCAGAAACTACACTTTGAGAACCACATACTCTTAAGGAATTAGAGTTTATTCTTTCATGGAATCCTGATTGAGAATGGTTTCTAAAGTAAAAGCTGTGAGAGTGATCCTGGAGGAAAGCAACCCATAGAGATCTGCTTTAGAGTGGGGAGGAAGATGCAGAGTTAGTAAAGAAGAAAATGGTTTACATATATTAAGAATACTGCACAGTGTATTACTGAACTCACAGCCTCTGACCTGGTATGCTCTCAACTGACATAATATGGCTGATGTTCAGAAAACAAACATGAAAATAAGCGAGTTGGGTTTTGAGACTATATCACCCGTATATAGACACATCTATTTGGTATATACTTGTATTTATAGACCAGTACGGTAAAGCATAAAGGAAGGGGCAATACACTGTATAGACACATGGGGTGAGGAGAAGATCAGAGGAGTCTTCATATCCATGACCACTGTATAAGTTGTTGAGGTGTATAAGTTGATGAGAAAGATGAAGAGAAATATTCCTAGAAAATAGCAGGAGAAGCAAAGTTATGGAATGAAGAGAAATGTGTGGTCATGGGATAAAGACTGATGCTTTTGATGAGGAGAAAGAAGACACAAAGAAGGTAGGCAGAAGTCTCATCTTGGAGTTGCTCACAGGCCACTCTAAGGTGATAGGCAGATGCCACAAGATTATTTGCAGGAATTACATCCATGGTTCTTAGTCTTAATGTTAGAATCACCTGGGAAGTTGTAACACAATACCACAACAATACCTGGGCTCTACTTCAAATTCATGAAGCTGAAATCTTTAAGAATGGGCCCTGAGCATCAGTATTTTTTTTCAGAAGCTTTCCTGATAATTCTAATATTCAGCCATGGGTGAGAATTGATTAATGATAGCACCATATTTGCTAGTAATCAGGATAGTTTTGGCCTTTGGATTGAAGGGTAGACTGGAGAAGACAAAACTGAAAGCTGGGAGAGGAATTAGGAGGTTTTTGCACAAGACATGGAATGTAATAAAACCTGAACTGGGTAGTTTCAGTGGTAATGCAGAAAAATAAAGTTTAAACAAATTGTCAAGGAGGTGGAGTTTACAGAATGCGGTTTCTGATTGAAAGTGTTGGGCAAGGGACATGAAGGGGGACTGACAGAAATCCCAAGTTCCTGCCTCAGCCATACCTCATTTAGCTTTCCCTTCTTTTCAGTTCCATAGTGTTTCCCTAGACAAGATCTGCAAACTAGATACAAACTGAGCAAGACATTGCTCTCCTGTATTGGTTGTCTCCCCAGAGCAATCATTTTAATATCAAGGTCCTGAGCAAGGTGTCATAGGCTTTTCTTTCCAGTTTAAAACCAGTTATATTTTGTGTGGCAAATAACCAAGCACTTTTGGCAAAGACAGCATTTATTTAAAAGTTAAACTACTATAGTAATTTTTTCTCTTCTATTTTAAAGTGCATTTACATCTGGAAAAAATGGCAGGTATAGTTCTTGCTGAAATTTAATGCATGGTTAATACTTCCATTTATCAAAATGTCAGCTGCCAAACATCCAGCACAGACCAACATTGTTTCCAGGAAATGGGGAACTTGCCAACTCAGAAGACAATGTCTCTGAAGGGAGTTTTAAGTATCCAAGAGTGAACACATTTTTTCCGTTTTTTGTAAATCGATGTCTTCTAGGGTAAAAGTATAGGGGAAAACAACACGGGCTTGTGTTGTCTTGCAGTTGTAACAATGTCATTGCAAAAACTGGACTGTGATTTTCTCATTTGCATGCACGGTACATTTAATGTATACATGTATGTGCTTCTGCAGAAGCAATGAATTTGGGTAGACATCGAGATTTAATTCTCTCAACTTTCACCATCACAATAAGCCCCTGAGGTAAACACAGAAGGAACTGTTTTGTTTTCTGAATGATGGAAAAATTTTGCCTTATCCAGCATTACAAAGCTGGAAGCCGAAAACCAAACCACACATTTTTAATTCTGAGTCTTAAGAATGTTTTCCCTCAACGATCCTTTATCTCCACTGTTAGAATCATTGGTAGCTCACTGTGGGAAAATGCCAGTTTTGGAATCAGGGAAATGAGTTTAAAAGAGAGCTCTTCCATCAGTGTGATTTCAGAGTTCTTACTCACCTCTCTGAGCCTCAGTTTCCTCAGTTTAAATTTGGCTAAAAATATACATGCCTAAGTGAGTTTCAGAGTAAAACATAGGATGCTACACTACCTACACCCCACAAGCACGCTCTATCACTTATGAGATTATAAGACAGCAGAGATTTTGCTTTGGTTCCTGTTGAATCTACCATGTCTGGAAATAGCATCTTCAAGGATGGAAGAAAGGAATTTGTAAAACATGTATTAAATACTTGAAAGTCAGTATGTATCATTTTCTTCCACTCCTATATTTTTATTTTTATGTATTTAATTGTAGAAGACTCTAAGGGCCTAGATTTATAGTGTACTTTGTCTGACAGACACAAAGTCCTCCTGTCACCTCAGCAGAAATCAAGCACACGGGATTATGGCACATTCACAAGGGGACAGCTGGTATTTGAGATGGTGCGCAAATAACAAATTTAGCATTTAAAAATCTCACATAGGTTTTCTGATTTTATTAACCCAGACAACTTATAATAATTATGATAAACAGACATTGTCATTAAATGTAGCAGCCATTTGATAAGATTAAACATCATGCAATACATCTTCCTTTCCTTCCATTCAGTATAATAAATTACCCTTAGGCTTCTAAATGAAGCATTTTATAATTGAGCAAAACAGATCGATTTTAAGGGTCCTTATTTATATGCAAAACAGACTTTTTGAGAATGGTAAACTTGATTAAAATCTCTCTAATTGCAAATCACAAATAACTTCCCACAAGCCATAACTATTCTATTAATGTATAATTTACTGCATACAAGGATAGTAAAATTCTAATGTGTTTATGATCCAGATGGAAGAAAGAGTTAAGTAGAGAAAACAACAAGCCATATAAAATGGGAAGAAAATGGAATTGAAATTTTAAAAATATTGCACAAGATAGTGCCCCAGCTGGTACAGATGCCACAAAAAAAAGAAAGAAAGAAAGAAAGAAAGAAAGAAAGAAAGAAAGAAAGAAAGAAAGAAAGAAAGAAAGAAAGAAAGAAAAATACTGGAGATTGATATAGAATACAATAATAGAATCACTCCCAGGAGAATTTAAAGAGGTTTTTATGGAAGTTCTAGATTTAGAGAGGAAAAATACCTCAGAAAATGCATGAACAATGCATTGGCCATGGAAGCCAAGTTTGCAAATGTGACCTCTTTGAGTCTATTTGGTAGGTCACAGCTGTGCCCCTACTGAAAACCACAAATTTATTCTAGTCTTCACTCAATGACTAAGAAAAAATGTCCTAGGTGAATGAACTTTTGTCCAACTGCATGCCATATACAAAAAAATGAAACACAAGGCTTTTAATTAGAAAGACACATGGATGACAAGATTAACCTATATATCAGCAAAAGACAAGGCTTGACTGATGTCAATTATGGCCTCCACAAGTATCCTTCTCCCCTAGTTAACCAATTCCACATGACTCTCTTGAGTTCCACTTTAGAAGTGAATCTAGGGGAGATATTCTTTTGGGGAGAAGACTTAAAGATTCAAAGTTTCTGATTTATAGCCCCAATTATCATCTTCATGGGCATACATTTTATATTCACATACAATTAGTTTATTCCTTACTTAGAAACAGTAACTACTCCTAATAAGGGAACTTATTGTTCTATCAGAGTACATAAAATAATTTCTTCTCTAATAAAAATAAGCATTTAGAAAAAACCTCTAGATTCTCTGATGCTTGTAGGAAGTAGTCCACACAGAAAGATACCCCTGCATGCTGGTTTACTTTCATTTAGGCTTCAGAATATTGCATTCTTCACAGTATAACATCTATTCATTCAAAACTGCTTATTTGTCACCATTATACATTGTTTCCATTCCTGTGTGTGAAGGAAAATTTTTATTATGAAATACAAAAATTAGAAAGCATTTCAATTGTACATAAAGAACAAAAATCTTATAAATAATCCCTGTGATTCATACAAATGCATTGTGTTGAAAATGCATGTATTGGACATATATGATAGGGGAACCTTGCTCTGGAGCTGCAGTGATGAACAAGATGGACATAGCCCCACTCTTAAGACAGGAAATTTAAAAATATGGATAATAGATTCTCATAAAAGACATGATAGTCAAAGCCCTGGGGTGATGGGCCCATATGGTGGGGTGAAGTCTTCCTTGAGCGTAAAATAGAAATTAGTCAAGCTGATATATCTTTCTTTCTTCTAAACTTAGCAAAATAAGTTACCCATAAGCAACAGAATAAGACATTTTATAATGGAACAAAATAGATCGATTTAGAGTCTGTATGTATAAGAAAAGTAAGGAACTTGAGACTGGTAACACTGGCTCAGTGTTATCAGATAGAAAATCTGCAGGAGGGGGGAATGAGATATGCAAATGGCAGGTCAGGGCTTTTCTCCCTACAAAATGCCTCAGGTAAACTGTGGTGGAGAAAGTGTTCAGTATTCAATCTAGACAAGTTTGCTCTGCTCCGGCACAGACAGGACACAATGCAGAAACAGGTGTTATCACTGATGACTATTGGTTCTTTTTCAAATGAAAGTATCTCAGAAATATCTCACCTACTGACAAGTCCAGAACATGATATTTTGATAAGATGTATCAGTTTAAATTTAAATATTATCCCAGTTTAAATTTAAATATTATCCCAGAGTACTCATTTTTCTGGCTAACAGAATTGTTAAATTCAATGCTACTCTTTTGATTGAAACCAACAGAGAAAAGCATAATGATACTGCATTCCTCTGACTTATTTCAGGTTTGGATAGCTGTCTGTAAAAGGCAGGATGTGATGGTGTCAACAGTGTGTGGGCTCTAGAGCCAGATATGAGAGGCAGAGAGAGAGAGGTGGACCTGCAGTGATAGTGTCAGGTTAGAGTTTTTGCCAGCTATAGATTCTGTGTGATTAACATAGTTATCATTTTGAAAGCTGACTTTTCGCATATGCAGAAAGAACATAGAAATACATTTCTTATCACAGGGTTTAGAACAGCATCAAACAAGACAAAACTTGTAAAATGCATTTATGCTCTAAAGTATTACAAATGTTATGGAATATTGGGTACATGTCACAGTTCCTGAGGGAGCAAGATTTTCCCAAGCTTACTCATTCATTGTTTTGTAAAATAGCCTATGGACAACTCCCAATTGAAGCATTCTACAAAACACCTAGCCAGTACCCCTCAAAACTGTCAAGATCATCAAAAACAAGAAAAGTCTGACAAACTGTCACAGTCAACAGCCTCAGGTGACATGACAATTAAATTTAATGTGACATCTTGGGTGGTAAAGTAGAACAGGGAAAAGAAGACACTAGATGAAAACTAAGGAGATCTGAGTAAACTACAGGCTTTAGTTAATAAAAAGAATCAATGTTGGTTCATTAATTTTTGCATAATTACCATACTACTTTAAGATGTGAATAATAGGGGAGAATGGCTGTGAAGTACATAGGAAGTTTGTATCTTTACAATGTGTCTATAAATCTAAACTTATCTAAAGTAAAAAGTTTTTAAATTTTTAAAAATGGCATTATGAAAATCTCATTTTTAAAATCTAGCCAACAAATAGGTGTTGTGTGGCTACATTCTAAAAGCTAGTGATAAAATGATGAACAAGATAAACTCCTGGTCCTCAATAGTTTAGACACCCAATAAGGAACGAAAAATAAATAAGATAAATATATGTAAAATTATATTATGTGGTGCTAAATGTTGCGAAACAAGAAACAACATAAAAGTAATGGGGGAGAATTAACAAGATGGAAAGGGAAGGTCTCCTGGGGGAGAAGCCATTTAGTACACTTGAATCAGTGGAGGTGGGAAAAGGGGTGGCCATTCAAATATTTGGAGTGAGAGCATCCAAAGTAGAGTTCACAGCATTTGTGAGAGCTCTGAGACCACAACAGGTTACGGGTGAAGTAGGGGCAATATGGAACCAATTGCCACTGGAAATAAGTCAGAGAGGGTCATTGTAGGAGCAGATGACGTAGAGAGGTGACAGCCAACATATTGTGCCGGGTCTTAGAGTCTATAGAGTCTAAAATAACTACTTTGATTTTATTCTAATTATATAGAAAATCCATTTGTTTTCTTTTCTTTTTTTTTTTTTTTTGAGTTGGAGTCTCACTCTGTCACCCAGACTGGAGGGCAGTGGCTGCTCCCGGCCACCACAGCCTCGACCTGCTGGACTCCGGCAATCCTTCCACCTCAGCCTTTCAAGTAGCTGGAACTACAGGCACGCGCTACTACGCCCAGCTAATTTTTTGATTTATTGTAGAGATGAGGTCTCGCCAAGTTGCCCAGGCGGGTCTCAAACCCGTTGGCTCAGGCAATCCACTTACCTCAGCCTCCCAAAGCGCAGGATTACAGGCTGAGTCACCGAGCCTGGGTGGAAATTCATTTCAAGAGAAAGAAATTATATTTCCATTCCTCAGAAATTCTATGAAAAATTCAATCATGCCAAAAATGTGAATAAATTGTACAATGAATGCCCACATACCCATCACTGACATTCTATAATTGTTTTGAAATAGTTGTTTTAGCATATAGCTATCCATCCATCTGTCTGTTCATCCATCAACCTATCTTATTTTTGATGCATTCCAAGTCAAGTTTTAGAAGGCGGTACAATTCCTTTCAAATACTTCAGCACAATATAATTAACTAGTTCAACATTTACTTATGGTTCATTTTACTTGAGATAAAATTACATACATTGAAATGCACAAACTAATGTGTATCCATTCTGTGAGTCTTGATAAATGTATACACCTGTGTAATCCATCCTCACCCCCAACCACTTTTAAAGGCAAACTTTGGCCCAGTAGTTCTACGTCTAGGTATTTATGAGAAAAAAATGAAATATATCCAAAAAAAAAAGACTTATCCCACAAAGTTTACAGCAACTTTATTGATAGTAACCCAAACTGAAAACAGCCCAGTTATCCATCAACAGGTAAATCAATAAAAAAGTGGTATATTCATACCGTAAAATGCTCACTGCATTAAAAAGTAGCAAACTACTGAAGCACAGAATGGCATGGATGAATTTAAAGCACATTTTACTCAATAAATGCAGTCAGACACAGAACACTTACCTACCAGGGGAAACCTGTACTACAAGGAGCCAACCCCTAAATTTCATTTTTGGGAGGTCTCCTCTCATATATAACCACTATCAATATTTTATTGCGCATATATACATTTTATTATAAATATGAGATTATATAAGGTGTCTGGGAACCTGAATTTTGTATCTAATTAATATCACTTATATTTTCCAAGTCAGTTAATATGTGCCAACATTATCACTTTAATTGAGTATACAATATTTCATGGTATGACTATAACATGTAATCAATCCCCTATTGTTGGGCATTTAGGTTATTTCCAATTTTTTTTTTTTACTTTTATGACAGGGACTTCTTAATTTTCTTGAAAATAAGGTTTAGCTACACAATTTCCACTGTGCTACTTCCAGGATGCCTTTTAAACAGTTTTCTCCTGGTTCCCTCTAATATAAGGTTATAAATGGCACTACTTAGTGAAAAGAAAATGTTTCTAAAAGCACAGGTGTTACCTAGCAGCTGATGTTTGCAGGATTATAGTTGACCTAATGCAGGGCTCATTAATCAAGGCACAAGACTCAACATAGGAAGAAGTATTTGGAGGAAAGGATACCTGGCTTGAGCACAGGTAGCCAGTTATTGTTAGCTCTGTGATCTTGGGTAAGTTATTTGACCTTTCCAAAGTTTCATTTCCACATCACCAAATAGAAATATTACTCCTTTGTTCTCATAAAGTTGTTGAGGAAATAATGTAAAAAAGACTCTGGGTAAAATTGAATAAGTTTTCCAAGGCTATTTAATTATTAAGGCTTTGTTCACATTTCCTGATTTTCCTAAGGAAAATTAACACAACATATATAGTAAAGCTTCTGGCAAAGGTTACATTAAGTTTAATAGACTGACAAAAGTCCCTCAAACTATATGGTATAAATCTAATGCTTAATAAATAGGTTTCATATGGGTGTTGACATTTTCTCGGGTACTTTAGCCTACAAAGAATGTCACACATAAACAGGAAGTTTTTCTGATCCTCATCTGTGTCCCAAAGTGTCTTAGGCCACAATGAAGCAGGCTTAAGACTAAGTGACCATGGCAGAGGCAGACTTTAACAAGCAGAAGAGTGGTCATTTACAGCAGGGTTGGAGTCTGAGCAGAAAAGTTGTGCTATGGTGTACTCAGGTCAAGAAACTTCCATGTCACCTTACTTTCTTCTTCTTGATACTTGTCATCATGGTGAAAAAATAGTTTTACACTTAATCAGTTATCAAAGTGAATCTCCTGAATAGAATGGCTGTCACACAGAAATTGAACCTGTCCTGTTCATCTGCTTAAACTTAGTACCCAGTAGAAACCCTTGTGCCTGTTAGGATGGAAAGATGATGATTACAGTAATAAAGGAGAAGAATGATCAAATGATCATGTGTGGTACAACCTGCTATAACCATGATCATAACTATGATAGTCATTAGTTCCCCTGATTCTTGATTTACTTATTCTAAGAGCTCTTTTCATACATTAGTAGAGTGCTTCAAGGTTACAAAGAATATTTCAGACATAATCTTTTTTTTTTGATTTTGTTATTTCTAATGTTACTTTTTTTTTTATTATGAAGTTGTGTGGTACAGTTAAGGGTTAGGTATACAATTGCGTTTCATTCAGGCACCCTGTTGATATGGGGTGTTTCCCCATTCCCAGACAGATATTTGCTACTATTAATCCCATCTCACTCCCCCCACCATAGTTTCCCAGTACGGTCACTCATTTTCGTATAGTATTGCATTGGATGTTTAAGGTCCATTATATGAGTGAGAACATGTGATATTCGGATCTTTGTTCTGTGAGAGGTCACTCAGTATTATAGACTCTAGTTCCATCCAGGTTGCTGCGAAATTCATGATTTTGTTCTTTTTTATGGCTGCATAGTATTCCATTGTGTACATGTACCACAATTTTTTAATCCAGTCCTCTTTTGATGGGCAGCATGGCTGTTTCCAGGTTCTTGCTATTATGAACACACTGCGATAAACATGCGTGTGCAGGTATCTTTTTTATAGAGTGATTTGTGTTCTTCAGGACATATTCCCAGTAGGGGGATTGTGGGGTCATATGGGAGGTTGGTATTTAGAGATTTTAGGAATTGCCACACTGCTTTCCACAGAGGTTGCACTAGTTTACACTACCCCCAACAGTGTAGAAGTGTTCCCTTTTCACCACACCCTCTCCAGCAGTTGTTATTTTTTGAGTTGTTGATAATTGCCATTCTGACTGGGGTTAGGTGGTATCTCAGTGTGGTTTTGATTTGCATCTCACTGATGATTAGTGAGGTTGAACATTTCTTCATGTGTTTGTTGGCTGCTCAGATGTCTTCCTTTGTGAAGTGTCTGTTCATATCTTTTGCCCATTTTATAATGGGGTTGTTTGTTTTTTTCTTTTCAGCACGTTTGAGTTCCTTGTAGATCCAGGATGTTAAGCCTTTGTCGGACCTGGAGCTGGCAAATACTTTTTCCCAGTCTGTAGGCTGTCTCCCTGCTCTCTTGATGGTTTCTTTGGCTTTGCAGAAACTTGTCAGTTTAATAAGGTCCCACTTGTCTATCTTCTCTCTTATGAGCTGTGGGTTTTGGGTTTTGTACAGGAATTGGATGCCAGTTCCGATTTCCATGAGGATATTTCCTTCATTTTCTAAGGTTCTTATAGTTTGAGGTTTTACATTTAGGTCTCTGATTCATTTGGAATTAACCTTTGTGCATGGGGATAGATAGGGGTCCGTTTTCAATCTGCATGTGGTCAACCAGTTTTCCCAGCACCATTTACTGAATAGGTTCTCCTCTCCCCAGTGGTAGGTGGTGGAGGCTTTGTCAAAGATGAGTTGGTTGAGAAATTGAGGTTTTGCTTCTGGAATCTCAATTCTATTCCATTGATCTATATGCCTGTTCCTATACCGATACCAAGCTGTTTTGATGATTGTAGCTTTATAGGAAAGTTTGAAGTCTGGTAATGTGATACCACCTGCTTTGTTTTTTTTTTTGCTGAGGATTGTTCTGGCTATTCTTGGACGTTTGTGTTTCCATATGAATTCCTGCATTGTTTTTTCTAGGTCTGAGAAGAATATTGCTGGTAATTTGATGGGTATTGCATTGAATTTGTAGATTGCCTTAGGTAAGATGGACATCTTCACAATGTTGATTCTTCCAATCCATGAGCATGGGATATTTTTCCACTTGTTTGTGTCCACTTTGATTTCTTTGAGCAGTGTTTTGTAGTTTTCCTTGTAAAGGTCTTTCACGTCTCTGGTTAGGAAGATGCCAAGGTACTCCATTTTTTTGTGGCTATTGTGAAAGAAATTGTGTTTTTTACTTGGGTTTCTGTTTGTTTATTTTTGGTGTAGAGAAATGGAATTGTCTTTTGTACATTTATTTTGTATCCTGAGACTTTGCCAAAGGCCTTTATCAGTGTAAGGAGGTTTTTGACAGATTCTCTTGGGTTTTCAAGGTACACAATCATATCATCTGCAAAGAGAGATAATTTGACTTCCTCCTTTCCTATTTGGATACACCGGATTGCCTTCTCTTCTCTGATTGCTCAAGCCAGGACTTCCAATACTATGTTGAACAGGAGGGGTGAGCGTGGTCATCCTTGTCTTGTTCCAGTTTTCAGGGGAAATAGTTCTAATTTTTGTCCATTTAGGAGTATGCTCACTGTGGGTTTGTCGTAGATGGCTTTTACTATTTTGAGGTATGTTCCCCGTATGCCTAGATGTTCAAGGGTTTTTATCAAGAAGGGGTGCTGGATTTTATCAAAAACTTTTTCTGCAGGTAATGATATAATCATATGGTTTTTGTTTTGACATCTGTTGATGTATTTAATTACATTTATGGTTTTACGAATGTTGAACCAGCCTTGCATCCCAGAAATGAAGCCTACTTGGTCATGGTGGATGATTTCTGAGATGTATTGCTGAATCTGGTTTGCTAAGATCTTGTTGAGAATTTTAGCATCTATGTTCATCAAAGATATTGGCCTGTAGTTCTCTTTCTTTGCTGGATCTTTACCTGGCTTGGGTATCAATGTGATGTTGGCTTCGTAAAATGATTTTGGAAGCATTCCATCTTTTTCAATTTCCTGGAATACCTTCAGTAGGATTGGTATCAGTTCCTCCTTAAATGTCTTGTAGAATTCTGCTGGAAAGCCATCTGGTCCAGGGCTTTTTTTTGTAGGAAGTTTTCTTATTACGTAGTCAATTTCCTTGATTGTTATTGGTTTATTTAGGGTCTCAACTTCTTCTTGTTCCAACTTAGGTAGGTTGTGTGATGTCAGAAAGTCCTCCATTTCCTTAAGGTCTTCAAGTTTGTTTCCATACAAGTGTACATAGTAGTCTCTAATGATCTTTTGTATTTCTTCAGGGTCAGATGTGACTTCATCTTTTGTGTTTCTGATTGTGCTTATTTGATTTTTTTCTCTTTTTTTCTTGGTCAAT
>NW_007260941.1:0-9371 GCF_000164805.1 Carlito syrichta
CTCCTAAGATTTCAACTTCAAACTTGGAACTTGTAAAGCCACAAAACATCTTTAGAGGCTTACTGAAGCAAATAAACAATGTGTTTCAGAGAGACTTAGTGAAGAAATTGTTTTTTTAACCAGTGTTTCTCACGGTGCTTTTCAGGTGAGGATGGTGATGAGACTTTGGGTCACAGTACAGGACTGCCATTCATGGGAAAGTTTGGAAGCAGGACTGCAGATATTACCTGGAAAGCCAAAGTGGCTTAGATGAGGTGCTAGCTCTTCTTACCTTTGTGATTGCTATTTTAGGTTTTATGAAAATTGAAATCAGTTGCTATTTTAAAATATTTAAGTATGGTCCCTGGACCATAATAAGCATGATATCCTGCTTTAAAAAGGTAATATTATAAATTACAGAAATGAGTGATCACTTCCTTGCTTTCACTTATTTCTGGTTTTAAAGTAGAAAAATTTACAAAACTATAGTTTTAAAAACCATGGCAATCTCTATTCTATAACTATTATAATTTCCAAATTAAACAAATTTCTGATTTAATGTTAAATTTTGATTTTAAAATGTATTCTACTTTAGTTTCTACGGGAATGATCTATCAAGATTCATAAACAATTTTATGTTAACATACGTTTTTATTCTGACATGACTATTGAATTTGACCTATGAATTATTTCTATGCATATTTTAATATTATTCCTTTTGTTTTAGAGTGCTAGACTGTATCCAGGAAAACCCGTTTAGATCCGAAATAACATTATTTCTAACTTCAAAAAAAAATTAGCTTCCATTTAAAAAATGTAATCTGAATTTAAATGAAAACCCTAAGTTAGAATTCAGTTCCATTCTTTAACTAGCTGAAAGAAATCTTAGGGAAAAAATTGTACCAAATTGCTGGTAATTTGCATTAAAGAGGGTGAAACTGAATTTTTTGTTTAAGTCAGTAGACATGACGGTGTTTCATTAAAGTTAAACAGTGGGCCGTCGTCGAGCAGAGCTGCCCTCGGAATGGGATCCCAGATCATCCGGCGCGCATTGATCAGATACCGCAACCTGGCCGGGAACACAGCGAGAAGATGAAGGCCCAGCGTGGGGTGTCGCTGCGGAGACTTCCGTGACGTCGCTCCATGGCAGCGACAGGAGGCGGTGGGCTGACCTTCCCACAACGCAAGAGGATAGGGGGCTGTGCCCTGAGCGATCTTGGAGTCCCACGAGAGCCCTCCTGCACGTGCAAGGACGCAGATGTGACACACAACACATGGCATCCATGGAGACGTGGGCACACACACAGACTTTCAAACCTCTCCATAGTATTTTATCTCAAAATTGGGGGGATCCTCTTCCATTAAATGGCTCTTGCCCTCCCTTAGGTGCTGGATGGTGAAGGTTCTCTGTCTTCTCTCATTTCAGCAAGAAACTTTGTTTTCCAAAAACCAAGCAAAAAGATCCATCAGTTTTGTTGCAGAAGACAGGCAAGCGAAGATGATCAGTTTTGCCCATGTCTGTGATTTCAATGACGTGGAGTTGTTTTTGCACGTTGCTTGCTTGCTTTCCTGGCGATGACATGCGTGGCAGTCCAGGTGGCCAATGTATAAACGATGTGAGCTGGGCTTGCTCAAGTCATTGAATGCAGCCTGGGAGGTTCCCAATCCCTCAACTGTCTGTCGATTGTGTCACCACCTTGGTGCTCGAATCTGGCTCTGAGTGTCTCCACGTAGCCTATCCCCTGCCTTTTTTGCATGGAACAGGCCTCTAAGACTGAACTCAACCCATGTGCCTCTCAAGACGATGCTGGAAAACCTTGATAATCCCAGCCTGCCTTCCACTCTACTATTCTTTTAACTCCTGTTTCATTTCCCCCCTTGTTATCGCTGTTTTTTTTAATAATATATATTTTTATTTTAAAGTTGTGGAGTACAGTTAAGGGTTAGGTATACAAATATTATTGTGCAGGTACACTTGTTGGTGAGGTGTGCTCCCCCAGTCCCCAGACAGATATTGATTACCGTTAATCCCACCTCCCTTCCCCTCCCCCCCATAGTTTTCCGCCACTGTCAATCCTTTTCTTATAGTATTACGGTAGTTGTTCAAGGTCCACTTATGAATGACAACATGTGATGCTCAGAACTTTCTTTCTGTGAGAGGTCACTCAGTGTTATAAACTCTAATTCCATCCAGGTTGCTGCGAATTCGCTGTTCTTAATAGAGTGACATTGTCGTGGGCTTTGTAGTCAGGTTTGAATCTCACCTGGCTACGTGTGAAGTTATTTGACCTTGACATGTTCCTCCATCCTGGTTTCCTTGCCCGCGAGATGGAATTTAATAATGATTAGTGAAAATGAATACATGAGATAAAATGTAACATCGTGAGTACTGGCCACTATACTTATCGTTAACCTATTTTTAGAGTGCAAATTCTCATAGTTGCAAAAAGGCATATTAAGAAGTGGATTGAAATACTACATTCTAGAACTTCATGCGGGTCTTTTGGAAGAAATATCTAGTTTTCTTTAAGCACCTGGTTGTGCACATGAAGTCACATACCACAACAGAATATATTGGTGGTACTGATAGTTGTTTTGGAGTTTGTGTTCAGTCCTTCTTGGTGGATCCTGGGTGCAACCTTAGACCCCAAATATCTAGAGAAGAGTTTTTCTTGGTGCCTGTTTATTGCCCCTGGTTACGTGTTACACTGTGACGCACCTTGGAACCTCACAGTCACATCTGTCATTGTTCCATGCGGATTCAGCCAGTCCACAAGCACAGCTCTCCAGGGAGAAAGACTGTAGCAGACACTCCCCATCTACAGCTCATATTCTAGATTCTACACGGGATTGTGTGCTTGGCCATTATTTAAATCCTAATTTACATGGCTTACTAAGTCTGAATCAGAAATAATCTATTATGGTTTTGAAAATATGAGTGAACTTAATATGGCCAATGGAACAGAAGAATGTGTTTAATCTGGATTGTCTTGAAAATTCGTAGCACGTGGTTGCTATAGTTACGGTGTCATGTGTTTGTGATGGAGAGTGGTACTTTGTGAAAAATTAGTTTTGTACATTAAGCTACAAATCTGCCAATGGGATGCAAGTCTCTCTCTCACTCTTTCATATATATATATCTTTCTCTGTGTGTGTGTGCATGTATAGCCTCTGTATGAAAAATTCTGAGGTTGAAAAAGGGTGTCCTGCTTTGATGGTAGCTCAAAGAAACATATCCTTACACATAGATTGTATGTGATACAATTCAGTGGGAAATAACTGTACAGTTGCTTGATTGACTCAAACATCTGCTTCCAATTGCTTCAAAAGAGGTTTTAACCAAAATCTGTGGAAGAAATAACTTAAACTCTTCAGTGTATTTTGGTTACCAAAGAGTAAGAATTTCACACTGTTTTAGTTTATCAGAGTGTGTCCTTATAAAATTGAACAGTCCATTCATAGCCCTGCTATAACTTGAATTATCATTTGTGATTTTTACCATACGTTTTGTATATTTATTTTTAATTTTAAAGATGTGGGGTACAATTCATGGTTAGGTACATATGTGGTCATAGTGCAGGTAAAGTTTGGGTACCCTAGTTGATGTTATGTGTCCCCCTCCCTCCCCCGCAGTGTCCCACTACTGCCAATCCCTTTCTTATAGTATTATGATAAATGTTCAGGGTCCACTTATGAGTGAGTACATGTAGTACTCAGATCTTTGTTTCTGTGATAAACCACTGAGAATGATGAACTCTAAATCCATTCAGGTTGCTGTGAAGCCCATAATTTTGCTTTTTCTTCATGACTGTGTTATATTCCATCGTGTATATACATTTTGCATATTTCTGGTAGGACTTTATAATCATTTAATTCTGTATGATTTGTATTAATTGTTTCCATAGTAAGGAACCCCTACATGTAACATCACAAATGTATGTAACATAAAATAGGAACTTTCATTCGTAGAAGAAAAACGAGTCTTCACTGTGACTTTTCCTTTTATTTGAATTCAGAGTTAACACTGCCTCACCATGCAGGTGTGGCCTCGCAGCAGGTGTTTTCTGTGCACACGCAGACACATAGATGTGTTTCTGGAAAGACTGGTGCTCACATTTTGCAGCATTAGGAGCCTTGCTATTTGAAAAACATTTAGTTATGATGTTTGTTATGCTGAGAAAAATGGTTTTAACAAACACTGACAGATCGCTTTGTAGCAGGCCAGCTCTTCAAGTGACTCATTCAAAAGGACAGTATTTTATAACAGGTGTAAAATCAAAGGCATTTAGTGAAATATTTGGCCCGTGATTTTCCATGAATAGTTTGTTTATGAAGAGTTCAATATTCAGGGAAGATGGAAAAACAGTCTGTGGCAGCTAAAGTAATAAAACTGGGTTAATCCCAAATTGACAATCTAAAGTCCTTTAATATTATTTGTTGCAATCAAGAAACAATCCCCCTAGTCTGTCATCTCTTTTCAACTTATAAGTAACAATTCGAGGTTGTTCATGGAGACTTCCCGTTGCTAGGAAATACTGACACTTAGTTTTGGTACTATAAGTCATTATGGTGACTGGAGCCAAGGGGAAGTCTGTCCATGTCCAGTAAGTTCTCTTTGGAGCAGATCTGTCAGGCTTGTGTCTCCTTTTTGCCCCAACACATTTGTCACTGGGCAAAAATGTGCACCAATGGTAGGGCTTGAGTGTGAGGTGTCAGGATTCCTTCAAGTAAAAGTTTCTACTCAAATGAAAATTTAAAATACAGTTAGTAAAATGTAAGAAAAAACGAAGCCTTCTCAAATCCTTTGGGAAGCAGGTCAATGATAAATATATAAATAAGAGCCAAAAGTTTCATTTTGGGTAATATCTGTTGAGTGACATAATTATTTTCTCTATAATAGTTTAAATCACATACTAAAAAGGACACCCCCAAACCCGAATTCACTTATAAAAAATTGTGATTTGTTCTTACATGTTCAAAGTGCTCTCTGTTTGATGCAATATGCCTGTCAAGAACTTTTGCCACTGCTCAAATCAGTTTTTAAACTCATCAATTTTAATGACTTTTTTGCTTCTGCTGGTTTTGTTTTGTTTTGTTTGCTTCACCTCTTCCCTCTTCCCTTCACCTCTTTCCATTTGAGGACTTTTTTCATCCTGGGAAACAATAAAAAGATGCCTGAGGTTAAATCAGGTGAATAGGAAGGATGGGGCACAGGATCACACCCCTGTTTGTTGGTCAAAAACTGCTGAAAACTCAGTGTGATCATGGCAGAAGAATCACTCACCTGTTTGTCACAACTCTGGACATTTCTTCTTCAAATCATGATGCAACCATCTCAAAACTTCCAGATAAAAATGTTGTTTTATCATTTGATGCGGAGGAACAAATTCCACGTGTACTACATGGGGGCCACACTTCAAAAGAGAATTTTGTTTTTGCTTTTTGGGTTTTTTTTTTTTGTATTTTTCGATTCCTTCACCTATGTCTCTTTTGTAGACTTTTTTTGACTCTTCGAAAATGTTATCTTCAAAACTCAATTTTTTACTTGAATAACATTGTTTTCCCCTAAAGAAAATTTTCTACAGTATTCGACTGGGTTGAGATATTATGTGTTCGCACCCAATCTCTAACCTTAAGAGCTTGTTCTCTTGGGAAAGGCAGATACTTGGGCAACCATGATGGCTTATTCCGAGTTCGGTGCTCTGGGAGTGCAGGGAGAAACCCTCCCTTATCCATGGTGCAGAGCTGGGAAAGTGCTATCAAGGAAGGCCTCCCAATGGAGGTGACTGAAGGCGTACACACATCAGTCAGGCAGAGAGCAAGGCTTGTGGTGTGAGTGGCTGGGGGACCACCAGCATCTGCAAAAACTTGGCTGTGAGAGATGAGAACACCATCGCTAAGTGACAGAAGTTCAGTCTGGCTAGAGTAGAGAGGAATTACACAAACTTATTATGGAAGCAATACTTGTTCATTGTGTAAAATTTGAAAAATACAGGAAAAGAGAAAGCATGCCATGGCTAGCTTCAAACCCCAGAGTTTATTGCTGTGAACATTTGTTGCATTTTTCTCATCCCCTACATGGGTATTCATAGAACAGCATGTTTGCTGTGATCCTATTTGGCTTAGACCATAGATATGTGTACAGGCATAAAATGCATTTACATATACATGTGTGAAAATGCACCAAGTCAAGTTCGGATCATGCTTACATGTTATTTGTTATCTGCTTTTTTAACATTACAGTATACTTAAATATTTTTAATGTCCTTGGATGCAATCATATTTGAAGTAAGCTATTGAGTTGCAGCGGTTCATTTTTGTGATTAAAAAAAAATTATTGATCGGGTGTGGTGGCTCAAGCCTGTCAACCCAGCACTGTGGGAGGCCGAGGCATGAGGATTGCTAGAGCCCAGGAGTTCAAGACCAGCATGGGCAATGTGGTCCTCTTCTCTACAATAAATCAAAAAATTAGCCAGTTGTAGTGGTGTGTGCCTATAGTTCCAGCTGCTTGGAAGGCTGAGGTGTAGGATCGCTGGAACGTGCCACTACACTCCAGACTGGACAACAGAGTAAGACTCTCACTCAAAAAAAAAGAACAATTCTTAAAACTAACCGTCTTGATGCTTCTCTGCAGGAAGAATGTTTCTTAAACCTGGAGGCTCCTATATCAAGAGTATGTGAGTATGACACGCCGTTTTCTCACATTTTTGAGCCATTCTGCATCCCAGATAAATGGAAGTGTTACGATGTCCTTCAAAAGATGATCAACTATTAACCATTTAGGTAGGTACACCCTGCATTTTGAGCTTATATGTGCCCCTGACATTAATAGACCATTAACCAAGGAGCAGCAGTTATTGATGTGTTGCATTTTGGGAAAAGACAACTTTCAGAACAAAATGTGTACCTCAGAAAAAAATTCAAAGTTAAAGTCATATGCTTATGTGTAATGGAAACATTATCAGGCATATACATGGTGTGATTTCTAGAAAACAGATGCAGGCATATGTTAACATTGAAAGATCACCAAGTGAAGATGCCCCTCTACCATGGTTTAGATTGCAAATATGCTTATGCCACTGTAAGATCAATTTCTAACTTTATTTCTGTATATATTTTCAACTGTTTAAACTGTACATAAATAGGAGTAATTTCTGTTATTTGAAAATAGCCCCCTGGGCACTATTAATTTGGGTTCCAGTTATTTATACAGTAATCCATAATACTCTGAAATCTGCCTTGATATTATCTAAAAAGCAGATTCGCCGAGTATGAGATGTCTTTATTGTCTATAAGTGAATATTTTGCTGAAAAATTCCCCAGAACCCAGCACCACTGCCATTTCCAGAACCTTTTTTGGCAAGTGAATGCTTTCTGAGTAGTAGGTGCTAAGTGATATTTATTCATCATTATTTTTCAAGTCCTGCTTATCAGTCCCTTCAGCAGTGTCACTCCAAAATAAAATGATTGTTAGTTTTTCAGAATTTAGTATAAAAATTCCTATCACTGATTCACGGATTTCAAAATGTTTCAAAATGAGAAGATAGAATTAGATTTTAATATCTAGGATGTCCAAAAATTAATAACACATCTTGAAGAACCATGATTTTTCAAAGGAAAAAGAAGGGAAATTTGCTCTCTATAATAACACCTTTTATACGTTTAAAGATCAGAAATACTATGATTCCTAACTTCCATGTATGGGTAGTGAAACTATTTTACCTAAGATCAGAGAGAAATGTCTTTGTATTTGTGCAGATAGGGAAAATAACACTGCCCGTTGGTCACGTGCTACCATAATTTCCAACTTTTTTGTAGTTCTATTTGTCGACACTGGTCTAACTGTAAGTCAGGTCTATCAGTCCCCAAACTTCTGG
Organism: Carlito syrichta; assembly: GCF_000164805.1. Classification (NCBI taxonomy): domain Eukaryota; kingdom Metazoa; phylum Chordata; class Mammalia; order Primates; family Tarsiidae; genus Carlito; species Carlito syrichta. The sequence continues at coordinate 7,857 of NW_007260941.1, forward strand.
AATTTTCTCAGACACGCAAGTGTAGGTACTCTGTTCCTGTTGTCTTCTCCTTCATGTCTGTGAAAGCAAGTTGTTTCTCCAGTAACTCACACTCTAGACTGGCGAGAGAACTTCCTCACTCCTGTTGTCTGTGTGGTTCCCTTCCTGAGACAGTGGAGGGTCAAGGTGAAAATGGCAGCCACATGCCTTGTTACTCTTTTTAAAATAATACATAGATGCTGGTTTTAAATTTGGATGGTATATTTCTTTTTTTTAATTGAGCCAAGGTTCTTTATATATATTTTTTTATTTTTATTTATTTATTTATTTATTTTTTGAGTTGGAGTCTCACTCTGTCACCCAGACTGGAGTGCAGTGGCCGCTCCTGGCCACCGCAACCTCGACCTGCTGGACTCCGGCAATCCTTCCGCCTCAGCCTTCCAAGTAGCTGGAACTACAGTCTCGCCCTACCACGCCCGGCTAATAATTTTTTGATTTATTGTAGAGATGAGTTCTCGCCAAGTTGCCCAGGCGGGTTTCAAACCTGCGAGCTCAGGCAATCCATTCACCTCAGCCTCCCAAAGGCGCGGGATTACAGGTTGAGCCACCGAGCCCGGCAATATATATTTATTTTTAAGCATAAGAAAAATATTTTAACTTATACTGAGAAATATGACAAAAGAAGAGTTTTTCCATACTAAAAGTTAAATATGATATTAAAGAAAGTCAGTCATGCATGCTATTGAGAATGTCTATAATTTCTTTTACAGAACTATGGAAGATTCAGACTAGATGTGGAAATAGTTTTCTGAATTTTTTTTTGTATTTCCTTGGACTTAACCTCTTCTCGAAATTGGAGTTTTTATGAAATGAACTATCATGGCTAATGGCTGAACAGTTATAAATGAATGATTATGTTGTAACACATATGAATTGATGGTTTCATTATGAGTCTTTCAGATTAACTTCTTAAAATGTTCCACCACAGCAGTCTTATAAATTTTGTTTAATTACATCTGTAAATATCATGTGCGGCATAACATCCAATAAAGAAAAATCAAATTGTCTTCAGGTTGTATGTGTCCTTTTTTCCATGAGTCAAAAGATGTTTATTCCACAGCAAGAAATTGTCACTTGTTAATAAAGTCTGAATTAAAGTGACTTATCTACTACAGAAACGGTGACTTTTCAACTTTGGTGGGTCTGGTTTAGTTTTATGTGACCAAGATGGTGGCCTGCTGACAGAGCTTCTGGAATGTTTTTCTCGTTTTTCCCTCTGGCTGCAGCGGGGTGAACTCTCTTCTCAAAATCACTTCCCCAGAGTGTGTCAGGACCGAAGCCTTTCTGCTTCCTCTTTTTCTAGATGGACTGCATGAGCCTGTCTGTTATAAACTGGCCACGTTCTGGATGCCGTGGTAGGTTTTTTGCTGTGACGTTGCAAAGAAAATATTTTTTTCCTTTACTGTGTAGATAAGAAGAAAACAACAATAGCACCAACAAGGGGCAGTGACAGGAGGAAATTTCCCTGTGGGGACA
>NW_007260942.1:0-8342 GCF_000164805.1 Carlito syrichta
AAGCAATGGATCAAGCATCACCTACATCAGTGGTCCTGAACCTTTTTGACATCAAGGGGGAGCCTTCATGGAAGACATTTTTTCTCCTCTCTCCTTTGTGCAGGCTCCGCAGGTAGGACAGGGGGAGTCGACACATTGGGGTGCTTTTACTATGGTGGAGCACTAGGGAGGAAGACTGGGCTGCTGTTACCGCCCACAGGTATCTCATCAAACGTGAGTGACAGATAAAGAGGCTCCTTCTTATTCCTGTCTAGAGCAGACAACACCAAACCTTAATAGAAGCCCAGCCTTCAGTGTTATATGCCAGAAAACTGTAGATGAAGACTGCTATTACACACATTCATGCCTCGAATCCCTGATTCTTCTTTAGCCATCAGCAAGAAGCCCTGTAGGTTTTCAGTACTGAGGACTTGTATCACACAGATTCCTTATTTTTAGGAAGAGTTGTGGAGTTGCCTGTATATGACTAATCCCTTTGCACCATACATGCGTCGAACATCTGATGCTTGTTTTGCACTTAGGAAGACGCCATGTAGTTTTTTGGGGATTGAGAACACATGTCATCCAGATTCCTTATTCTTTCTTAGGAAAAGTCCGTGCAGTAGCCTGCATATGAGGATTTCATTTCCCTAGATTATGCTTCAAAAACCCAAATACGTGTTTAGTCCTTAGAAAGACACCCTGAATTTTTTTTTGGATTGAATACATGTGTAAACCAGAGTCCTTATTCTTCTTTAGCAATAGACAGTGCAGTTTTCTGTATATGAGGACTCACATTATCCAGATTCCTACTCCCAAAACCTGATTGGTTCTTATCTCTTAGAAAGACGCTCTGTTAATTTTTGCGATGGATGACCCATGTAAGCAAGATTCCTTATTCTTCCTTACCAACAGGTCGTGTAGTGTACTGTATACAAGGACTCCCATTACTGAAATTCCTGCTTAATTCTCAGAAAGATGCCAGGACATTTCGTGGTGACCTAGAATTCCAGTGCTAGGATATCAAGAGAAAGAATCTCATACATTACTTCTGGAATTGGAACACAAGCGTCCTGGTTCCCTTTTCAAAAACACACTAAATATATGGCGACATAGAAGCCCAGATTGCTGATTAAACCTTATCAAGAGACCTTTTAGATTTAGGCGATTGAGAACTCCAAGTACTGCAATCCCTTTCTGTTCTCAGCAAGATTCCCTGATTTTCCCTGTCTATGTGGATTCCAAAACACTGTTTGCAAAAATGCAGATGCCCAGATGTTTCCTAGGGACGTGGAATCCATGATTCCTGGTTATAATTTAATAATCGTACTACATCCTTGTCAACTGAAAAACCCTCGACCCCACTCCAACTAAAAGTGCAAACGGAAATTTAAGAATTACGAAGTTCATCTTAAGACCAGAGTTACATCCAAATATGACAAGAGGATACTTTTGTTCCGGGAATCTGGCCTTAGTTGTCCCACGAAACGTAAGGGACTTGTACTACCAGATGTCGGTTTACAACTCTCAAGAGGACCAGAACGTTGCTGGAGTCCTGAAATGAATGATTCATAATACACACAAGCCAAATATCTCCGAAACATGAGACGAGTTCGAAGCCCTTGTTCTTTTAATCCCATAGCAAGACACCCTGAGAATTTTTCGGATTAGGGACTGGTGTATCACAAATTCCTTATTCTTCCTTAGCGAGGGGCCATGTAGTGTCCTGTAGGAGGTCTCCCATTCCAGAGAATCCTGTTTGGAAACCCTGATTCTTGTTTAGCCCTTAGCAAGATGTCATGTAGATATTGTGACAGAGGAACAGTGTAAAATAGGTTTCTTCTTTCTCCATAGAAAGAGATCGTGTAGATTCTGTATATGAGGACTGCTATTACAGATGTTGCATCTTCTAAACCCTGATTCATGTTTAGCCCACAGCAGATGGCCTGGTGATTTTTAGGACTGAAGACTGCTATAATCCCAACTCGTTTTCTTGTTAGCAAGGGGCCGTGTATTTTCCTATATATTAGGGCTCTCATTACATAGATCCTGCTTCAAAACTCTGATTCTTTTTTAGGCCTTTCCAAGATGTCCTGTAGATTTTTGGGATTGAGAACTCGTGTGAGCCAGATTCCTTTTTCATTCTTAGCTAACAGTCATATATTTGCCTGTATATGAGGACTACATTTTCCAGATTCATGCTTAAAACACCCTGATTCGTGTTTAGCCCATAGCAAGGCGACGTGAAATTCTTTTGTGATTGAGGACACGAGTAACGCAGATTCTTTATTCTTACTTAGCAATAGGCAGTGACGTTTCCTGTATGTGAGGACTAGCAATACAGAGATTCCAACTTCAAAAACCTGATACTTGGTTAACTCTTAGGAAGATGGTCTGTAGTTTTTGGGATTGAGGACTAAAGTAACCAAGACTCCTTATGCTTCTTAGCAATATTACATGTAGTTTCCTGTATAAAACGACTCCCATTACCCAGCTTCCCGCTTCACTGTGCAGGATGCTGAGACAGTCCTTGCTGACCGTGAATTCCAGTTGATTGGATATCAAGAGAAAGACTCCCATAATGTTTTTTGGGAACTGGAATCCAAGATTCCTGGTTCCCCTTCACAAGACCTCTCAAAAATGTGGAATCTTCACAACCCAACATCCCAATTTCGACCTGCCCGCCCACAAGAATCTACTGTAGTTTGAGGTCAACTGAATCGAGGGATTTTGTACCAATATGCCATTTGATTCTGGGGACATGATTATGGTCGTAGATGTTCCTAGGTCACAAAAGGATGTTTAGGGTCAGATCCTTGATTACAAATAACAAGAGGACCAGAAAGATCCGGTGGATCTGTAATGAAAGATTTGTCATATCCACAGAACTAGTAGCTGTGAAAAATGTAGTGACCCAGAAGCCCAGATTGCTGATTAACCTTATCAAGAGGCCCACTAGATTCCGGTTAATGAGACTCTTAGAACCCGATTTCCTTTTCATTCTCAGCAAGATGCCCTGATTTCCCTGTCGATGTGGATTCCAAGCACTGTATACAAAAAGACAGATGCCCAGAAGTTTCCTAGGAACGTGGAATCCATGATTCCTGGTTGTCTTTAAAAATACATACTAATCATTTGGTAATTACAAAACTTATATACCCTCTCAAAATAAAGAGAGAAACGGAAGCTGAAGGATTACAGGGTTCACTTTAAGACCAGAGTTAAATCCAAATATGGCAAGAAGAATCTTTCTGTCCTGGAATCTGGCCTTAGTTGTTCTGAGGAACCTAACGGACTTGGAGTGCCCAATATCCGTTTACCTCTTTGAAGAGGACCAGAATGTTGCCGGAGTCCTGAAATCACTAATTCGTATTATCTGCATGCTTAATTGCTCTGAAACATTTGGGGAGCTTGAAGCCCTGTTTCTTGTTTGTGCCATAGCAGACACCCTGGGAATTTCTTGGATTGAGGAATAGTACAACAAAAATTCTTTCTTCGTTCTTTGTTGGAGGCCGTGTTATGGCCTGTATGTGAGGACTCTCTTTCCCTAGAATCCTGTTTTGAAACGCTGATTCTTGTTTAGCCCTTAGTAAGATGCCATGTACATTTTTTTGATAGAGGAACCGTGTAAAACAGATTTCTTGTTTTTTCTTAGCAATACGCCATGAAGTCTCCGGTATATGTGGACTCCTATTACCCACATTCATGCCACGAATCCCTGATTCTTCTTTAGCTGTCAGCAAGATGCACTGTAGATTTTCAGGTCTGAGAACTCATATTACCCAGATTCCTTATTTTTAGCAACAGCCGTGCAGTTGCCTGTATATGAGTACTCCCTTTCCCAGATATATGCGTCGAAACCCTCATGTTTATTTAGACCTTAGGAAGACTCCATGTAGTTTTTTTGGGGATTGAGAACACATGTCACCCAGATTCCTTATTCTTTCTTAGGAAAAGTCGGTGTAGTTGCCTGTATATGAGGATTTCATTTCCCTAGCTTATGCTTCAAAACCCCAAATTCATGTTTAGAACTTACCAAGACACCCTGACGTGTTTTTTGGGAAAGAGCACATGTGTATACCAGATTCCTCATTCTTCCTTCGCAATAGACACTGCAGTTTTCTGTATATGAGTACTCCCATTATCCACACCCTTACTCCCAAAACCTGATTGATGGTTATCTCTTAGCAAGCCACTCTGTAGATTTTTGGGATGCAGGACTCATGTATGCAAGAATCCTTATTCTTCCGTAGCAACAGTTCGTGAAGTGTTCTTTATATGAGAGCTCCCATTACTGAAATTCCTGCTTCATTCTCAGCAAGATGCCGAGACATTTCCTGGTGACCTAGAATTCCAGTTGCTTGGATATCAAGAGAAAGACTCCCATAAAGTTCTTGTGGAATTGGAACCCAAGATTCCTGGTTCCCTTTTCAAAAGACACCCTAAAATATGGCGACATAGTAGCCCAGATTGCTGATTAAACCTTATCAAGAGACCTTGTAGATTTAGGCGATTGAGAACTCCAAGAATCGGATTACCGTTCAGTTCTCAGCAAGATGCCCAGATTTCCCCTGTCTATGTTGATTCCAGAACTTTGTATACAAATTGCAGATGCCCAGATGTTTCCCAGGGATGTGGAATCCATGATTCCTGGATACATTTTAATAAATATTTGGCAATTGCAAAACCCTCGGCCCCTCTCCAAATAAAAGTACAAACGGAAATTTAAGGATTACCAAGTTCATCTTAAGACCAGAGTTACATCCACATACGGCAAGAAGATACTTTTGTTCGGGGAATCAGTCCTTAGTTGTCCTGAGGATCCTAAGGGGCTTGAACTACCAGATACCCGTTTACAATTCTCAAGATGACCAGAATGTTGCTGGAGTCCTGAAATGACTGACTCATAATACCCACAAGCCAAATATCTCAGAAACATGAGACGAGCTCGAAGCCCTGATTTTGTTTATCCCGAAGCAAGACACCTTGAGAATTTGTCAAATTGGGGACTCGTGTATCACAGATTCCTTATTCTTCCTTAGCAAGGGGCCATGTAGTGTCCTCTATTTGAGGACTCCCTTTCCCCAGTATTCTGTTTGGAAACTCTCATTCTTGTTTAGCCCTTAGCAAAATGTCATGTAGATATTGTGATGGAGGTACTGTGTAAAACAGGTTTCTTATTTCTCCTTAGCAAAGATCATGAAGATTCTGTATATGAGGACTGCTTTTACCTATGTTGCAACTTGCAAACACTGATTCTTGTTGAGCCCAAACAGATGGCCTTTTGATTTTTAGGACTGAGGACTGCTATAACCCTGATTCATTTTCTTCCTTGGCAAGGGGCCGTGTATTTTTGTGTATATTAGGACTCTCCATACATAGATCGTACTTCGAAACTCTGATTCCTTTTTAGCCCTTTCCAAGATGTAGATTTTTGGGACTGAGGACTCGTGTAATCCAGTTTCCTTATCCTTTCTTAGCACAAGGTCATGTAGTTGCCTGTGTATAAGGACTCCATTTCCACAGATTCATGCTTAAAAAACCCTGTTTCGGGTGTAACCCATAGCAAGACGACCTGAAGTTTTTTGGGGATTGAGGACACAAGTAACGCATGTTTCTTATTCTTACTTAGCAATAGACAGGGAAATTTCCTGTATGTGAGGAATCCCATTACTCAGTTCCTACTTCAAATCCAGATTCGAGGTTACCTCTTAGGAAGATGGTCTGTAGTTTTTGGGATTGAAGACTCATGTAAACAAGATTCATTTTTCTTCCTTAGCAATATGACATGTAGTTTCCTGTATATGAGGATTGCTATTGCCCACATTCATGCCTCGAATCTCTGATTCTTCTTTAGCTGAGAGCAAGATGCCCTGTAGATTTTCAGGACTGAGGACTCATATAACCCAGATTCTGTATTTTTAGCAACAACCGTGCAGTTGCCTGTATATGAGTACTCCCTTTCCCAGATATGTGCATTGAAACCTGATGCTTGTTTAGACCTTAAGAAGAAGTAATACATTTTTATGGGGTTTGAGAACACATGTCACCCAGATTCTTTTTCTTTCTTAGGAAACGTCCATGCAGTTGCCTGAATATAAGGATTTCATTTCCCTAGATTATGCTTCACAAACCCAAATTCGTGTTTAGCCCTTAGCAAATTTTTTTGGCGATTGAGGACTCATGTAAACCAGATTCCGTATTCTTCCTTACCAATAGAGAGTGCAGTTTCCTGTATATGAGGACTCCCATTATCCAGATACCTACTCCCAAAACCTGATTGGTGGTTATCTCTTAGGAACACGCTCTGTAGGTTTTTGAGATGGAGGACTCTTGTAAATAAGATTCCTTATTTTTCTATAGCAGCAGGTCGTTTAGTGTTCTGAATATGGGGACTCTCATTACTGAAATTCCTGCTTAATTCTCGGCAAGTCGCCGAGATATTTCCTGGAGATTAGAATTACTGTTGCTTGGATATCAAGAGAAAGACTCCATGAAGTTCTTGTGGATTTGGAATCCAAGGTTCTTGGTTCCGTATTCAAAAGACACACAAAAATGTGGCGACATAGAAGCCCAGCTTGCTGCTTAAACATATCAAGAGACCTTGTAGATGTAGGCGATTGAGAACTCCAAGAATCAGATTCCCTTTCCGTTCTTAGCAAGATGCCCTCATTTTACCTGTCTATGTGGATTCCAAAACGCTGGATACAAAAATAAGATGCCCAGATGTTTCCCAGGGACGTGGAATCCATGATTCCTGGTTACATTTTAATAATTTGAACTAAATATTTGGCAACTGCAAAACCCTCGACCCCTCTCCAAACAAAAGTGCAAACGGAAATTTCAGGATTACCAAGTTCATCTTAAGACCAGGGTTACATCCACATATGGCAAGAATATACTTTTGTTCCGGCAATCTGTCCTTAGTTGTCCTGAGGAACCTAAGGGACTTGTACTACCAGATACCCGTTTACAATTCTCAAGTGGACCAGAATGCTGCAGGAGTCCTCAAATGACTGATTCATAATACCCACAAGCCAAATACCTCTAAAACATGATTCGAGCTTGAAACCCTGATTCTTCTTTATCCCTTAGCAAGACACCCTGATAATTTTTTGAATTGGGGACTCGTGTATCACAGATTCCTTATTCTTCCTTAGCGAGGGGCCATGTAGTATCCTGTATATGAGGACTCCCTTTCACCAGTATCCTGTTTGGAAACCCTGATTCATTTTTAGCCCTTATCAAGATGTCATGTAGATATTGTGATGCAGGTACCATGTCAAACAGGTTTCTTATTTCTCCTTTGAAAGAGATCGAGTAGATTCTGTATATGAGGCCTGCTTTTACCTATGTTGCAGCTTCTAAACCCTGATTCTTGTTTAGCCCACTGCAGATGGCCTTTTGATTTTTAGTATTGAGGACTGCTATAACTCCGATTCTTTTTTTCCTTGGCAAAGCGTCGTGGATTTTCCTGTATATTAGGACTCTCCTTACATAGATCCTGCTTCGAAACTCTGATTCTTTTTTAGCCCTTTCCAAGATGCCCTGTAGATTTTTGGGATTGAGGACTCATGTAATCCAGATTCCTTATTCTTTCTTAGCACAAGGTCATGTAGTTGCCTGTATATATGGACTCCATTTCCCCAGATTCATTCTTAGAAAACCCTGATTCCTGTTTAGCCCACAGCAAGATGATCTGAAGTTTTTTGGGGATTGAGGACACGAGTAACGCAGTTTCCCTATTCTTACTTAGCAATAGGCAGTGAAGTTTCCTGTATGTGAGGACACGCATTACTGGATTCCGATTTCAAAAACCTGATTCGTGGTTACCTCTTAGGAAGATGGCCTGTAGTTTCTGGGATTGAGGACTCATATACCCAATATTCCTTATACTTCCTTAGCAATATGACGTGTAGTTTCCTGTTTATGACGACTTCCATTACCCAGCTTCCTGATTCACTCTGCAGGATGCCGAGACAGTTCCTGGTGACTGAGAATTCCAGTTGTTTAGATATCAATAAAAAGATTCCCATCATGTTCTTTGGGAACTTAAATCCAAGATTCCTGGCTCCCCTTACAAGACCACCCCAAAATGTGGAATCTTCAATACCCAACATCCCAATTCCAACAAGCACGCCCACAAGAATTTTCTGTAGTTTGAGGTCACCTGAATCGAGGGATTTTGTACCAATATGCTTTTTGATTCTGGGGAACATGATTATGGTTGTAGATGTTCCTAGGACACAAAAGTATGTGTAGGGCCAGATCCTTGATTACAATTAATAAGATACCAGATAGTTCCTGTGGATCTGTAATGACACATTTAGCGTATCCACGGAGCAAGTAGCTCTGAAAAATTT
>NW_007260943.1:0-13617 GCF_000164805.1 Carlito syrichta
CAGGAATGAGGCCTACTTGGTCATGGTGGATGATTTTTGAGATGTATTGCTGAATCTGGTTTGCTAGGATTTTTTTGAGAATTTTAGCATCTATGTTCATCAAAGATATTGGCCTGTAGTCCTCTTTCTTTGTTGGATCTTTACCTGACTTGGGTATCAATGTGATATTGGCTTCATAAAATGATTTGGGGAGAGTTCCATCTAAAACAGATGATTTTAGGCTATTTATACTATTTTTAAGTTGGACATTATCCTAAAATAAAAATTAGATGTATTCAACAAAACTAGATAGAGATGTATTGAACACGACTAGGTAGAGATGTACACAATGTTACTAAAAAAAAGAGAAAATAAATGAAAGGTTGTACAATATCCAAGAATTGAGACCCAATATTGTACATTTGAGTGAAGGCATTTATTAAAAAATCTCAGGGTATGGTTATTGAAGTGGAAATATATGTAGACATTAACAAGCAAAAAATAGCCAAGATAGTCTAAAATATGATAAAAAATTAGTTGGAGGACTAACAGTATCCAATACCAAAGCCTGTAATAAGTGACAGCAATTAAAAAGTATGGCATCAATTTTGTTTTTAAAAAAGTAAGCTAGTTCAATCAGTTTTGGAAGCCCAAAATGATTCACACATGTATAGTCATTTAATTTGCAATAAAAATGCATCACAATTTGATAAAATTGGTCTACAATTGATTTGATAAGCCATAGAACAAATAAACTAGAGTAGTATTTTTATTTCACATATTACAGAATCATGAGATTAAATAGAAAGAAACCACTCCTGTACCCCAGCACTTAAGAATACCAAAGGGGAAAATTGCTTGAGACTGGGAGTTTCATATCAGATGGACAACATAATTAGGCCCTGCCTCTACAAAAAATAAAATTACAATGATATTAACTAGTCATGGTGGTGTATGCCTGAGTCCCAGCTAATCAGGATGCAGATGTGGGAAGATTTCTTAAGCACAAGAGAATGCGACTGAAGCGAGCTATAATTGTGCCACTGCACTCCAGCCTGGGGGATAGAATACAACCTCATCTAAAAATGAATGAATAAGCCGGGCTCGAAGGCTCAGCCTGTAATCCCACTCCTTTGGGAGGCTGAGGTGAGTGGATTGCCTGAGCCTGCGGGTTCGAGACCCGCCTGGGCAGCGAGACCTCATCTCTACAATAAATTAAAAAATCAGCCAGGCGTGGTAGTGCATGCCTATAATTCCAGCTACTTGGAAGGCTGAGGTGGAAGGATTGCTGGAGCCCAGCAGGTCAAGGCTGTGGTGGCCAGGAGCGGCCACTGCACTCCAGTCTGGGTGACAGAGTGAGACTCCAACTCAAAAATAAAATATAATAAAGAATAAATGAATAAATAAATAATTAAATAAAACAGAAAAAAATAGAAAGTCATACCTAAGAATTAAACATTTTATTAATAAATGACAATAGAACAGAAACAATAAAATGAATTTAAAATAATATTTCCATGTCTGCTAATTGTTAACTAATAATAAATATAAATTTAAGTACCCAAACTGTGGTGCTATCATAGTGCTGGAGGAGTGGTTGATGGGATTGGCAGTAGTCAGATTCTGCTGGGATTGGTGGGGGGGGCGGGGCACACCTCATCAACAAGCATACCTTCATAATGAACATTTGTATATTTAATTCTGCATTGTATCCCACATCTTTAAAATTAAAAAAAGTTAAACATAATTATCAAATAAGAAAACACAGACTTTCTTCCACTAAAAATTATAACAAAATAGAGATTCTTAGGAAGATTGCAGTGGAACCTGTTGGACTAAGCACATCCCAGTGTGAGTGAGTGTATGGATAATTTTGCATGCATGTCAGCGAGTAAGTGGGCATGTGAGTGAATGAGTATGGACGAGGGAGCTAGTGGTCAGGGTTCTCCTGGTGAAATGACTGGTATAGTGGCTGCTCTGCTTGGTTTTTAGTACCTCCCAGAGAGCATTAACTGAGTGCCAGGAAAAAATCAACAAAGCCCTTCTTTGGAAGAAGTGGCCAGGTGAGAATGCCAACACTAGGCTCTGCCTCACCACAGAAGTGCCTGGCCAGACAATGGCAACAGAGGCTGCAGAAGGATTGCAGAGAGGAAGTCCAGAGGCAGATTTCCACTGGACAAGATGAAAGAGGCCCCTTGCCACAATCTAGAAAACTGAACAGGAAAGTGCTCCTGTTTGCTCACCATGGAGCAACAGACCCAAATACATCTCTGTGACAGGCAGATTAACTACTCAGTGGTTAACCATGACTAATATCCAGTACCCCAAAAGCACAAACTCCAGAGGGACAGGACAAGTGCTATCCCTCAGGCACCCCACCCCCTACCCTGATTAAGCCAGAGAACAAAGGGTGTGGCCAAAAAAGAACAAGGAAGAACTCCAAATAGATCAGTGGTGAGAGTCTGGGGCTGACCCAACCCCCTTCTCCCAGCAGTCTTCTGAATGTCAGACCCACACAGTTGAGGCATGATTGAGAAGGATGAACCCAGGTGGAGCCTGGACATCAGCCAAAATAGAAGGACTTCATTCTGGGATAAACTGGACTGGGATGCCCCCTGCCAGTACCTGGGAAGACACAATTCTGTATGTCTGCACTAAAGAAGATGCACCTGACCATAGTAGAGTGCAAAGGGAGGAGTGAAGCTGCACCCACTCCCCATGCCCCTCTTTCCCTGCACCAGACACTGAGGAGATTGTGAAAGAGGCCAAAGCTCTGCAGGAGACAGCAGAGGGACAGTTGAGAGGAACAATTATAGAACTTGTCACAGGAGAGGAAGGCAGATTTTAAAAAAAATTATATTTCTCCTTTGTGTATGAATATGTATGTCAGGGTTTGATCTGCATCTCACCACACTCCTGTAATCCTGTCTTTTCTTTAATTTTCATTCTTCCTTTTACTTTTCTTCTTTTATTTTTTGTTTTCTGTTTATATATGTATGAGAAGAATTGAGTGTTAATCTTTCAGAATTTTTTGTTTCTTTTTACTATTTTGCTCTTCATTTTTAGTTTATGTGTGTGAATATATGTGTAAGAATTTGATTTCAATTCCATTCTTTCCTTTTCTTTTTCCCTATTTCTTCCTTCATTTTGGGTTGGACATATGTGTGTGTGTGTGTGTGTGTGTGTGTGTGTGTGTGTGTGTGTGTGTGTGTGTTTGTTTTGGTGTGTGTGTGTTTTGCCTTTTAATTTATTTTAAATTTTTGTCCATCTTATTTCATGCAGCTTTCCTCTGTTCTCTTCATTGCTGTTATGGTATCTTGGTCTTAGGGTGTACACACATGTATCAATTGTATCATCACATAGAGTGGTGGTGGGAAGTGGGTCTCCAGGAAATTATATCACAATTGGTGAACACTGTGATTTGCAAACAGTTTCTGAATCCTAGCTCCTCATTCTGCACCATATTCAATTCTCAAAACTACAGGAGACAACAATGTTTCCCATCCACAACACTGTTTCAGAAAAGAACAAATTCAGAGTCCTGATCAGGAAATAATAGAGGGCTGAGAAAGCATCAGAACTGAAAGTCTCTCCTCTGCCACTGAATAATGGAACTAAAGAGAAATGAAAGCGATCTGTCATTCGATAAGGAAAAATCAGTGGAAGAATACAGGTATTTCCCAGTGTAACAAAGAGAAAATGCTTGAAAAATCAGACCTCAGAGCCCAAACAATGGAAGTCATCAACAACTGACCCATGAATACAACAGGGACTAGAGAATGGATAGAAAGAGTAAATAAGACTAACAAAGGATGTGATGTAACACTGATACAACTTGTAACAGAGATTTTGGTCATAAAAATTTTATCCATGCCAGTCTTGGTGGCTCAGCCTGTAATCCCATACCTTGGGAGGCTGAGGTGAGTGAATTGCCTGAGCCCTCGGGTTCGAGACCCACCTGGGCAACTTGGTGAGACCTCATCTCTACAATAAATCAAAAATTAGCCGGGCATGGTAGTGCGCACCTGTAGTTCCAGCTACTCGGAAGGCTGAGATAGAAGGATTACTGGAGCCCAGCAGGTCAAGACTGTGGTGGCCGGGAGTGGCCACTGCACTCCAGCCTAGTCAACAGAGTAAGACTCCAACTCAAAAAAAAAAAAGAATTTTATCCAAGAAATAATTAAGAAGATGACAAACATGGAAAGCAGAATTAATTATGAAGAAGAAATAATCTATGCATTGAAGAGCAGAACATGGAATTAACCTGATCTGTAAAAAAAACTCCTGGGTCAACACAGAAATAAAAAGAGAAGTGAAAAGATACCTGACAACAAATGAAATTGAAGAAACATCTTACCAACACTTCTGTGATGCCACTAAACAAGTCCAAGAGGAAAATTTATATCTCTACTAACTCATATCAAGAAAATGGAAACATCTCAGTTTATCAGTTTAGCAAATCATCTAAGGGAGTTGGATAGATAAGACCATCAAAACACTAAATTTAGCAGAAAAATACAGGACACAGAAGGTAAAAATATAGAAAAAAATCAACAAAACAAAAAGCTGGTTCTTTGAAAGAATAAACAAGACCGATGGATCCCTACATCAAATGAACAAAGGGAGAGACAGAGAGAAAGCCCAAACAAATACAATCAAATCACAACTGTCTCCAAAGAAATATAAAATATTATCATAGGTTACTCCACATACCTATAGGAAAGAAAACTTGATATCCTAAATGAAATGGAGGACATTCTGACACCACACAACCTCTGAAGGTTCCAACAAGAAGGCAACGAGACTAAATAAACAAGTAACAAACCATAAAATTGACTCTGTCATAAGAAAACTACCAAATAAATAAATAAATAAAGACACCTCACTAGGTGGTTTTCCAGTGCAATTCTATAAACAGTACAAGAAGGAGCCACTATCAATCCTATTAAAAGTGTGCTAGACAATTGAGAAATACAGAATTCTCCCCAAAAAATTTTATGAAGTAATCATCACACTAATGATCAAACCAGACAAAGATTCAAGAATAAAAGAGAAATATAGTCTAATATCCCTAATGAACATAGATGCAAAAGTTCTCAACAGTATTCTAGCAAATTAGATCAAACAACACATCTCAAAAATCTTCCACCATGACCAGATAGGTTTCATCCCCAGGATGCGGCACTGGTTCAACATCCATAAAACCATAAATGTAATTAAACACATCAATAGATGTAAAAATAAGTACCTATGAATATCATTAGATGCAGGAAAAGCGTCTGATAAAATCAAGCATTTCATCATGATAAAAACCCTCAAATACCTAGGCAAAGAGGGAACATAACCAAAATATTAAATACTTTCCATGATAAGTCCACAACCAGCACACTGCTAAATGAACAGAAACTGGCAACATTTCCCCTGAAAACTGGAACAGACAAGGCTGCCCATTCTCACCCTTCTTGTTCCACATTGTGTTGGTAGTTTTAACTACAGGAATTCAAGAAGAGAAATAAATTAGGGTATCAAAATAGGGGAAAAGAAATTAAGTTATCCCTCTTTGCTGATGAAATTATCATATACATCAAAATTCAAGGGAATCTGTTAAAAATCTGCTTTCACTAATAAAGAAAAAGTCTTTGAAAGTTTGGTATACAAAATAAGTGTGCAAAACACAGTCCCATTCTTATACACCAACAACCAACAGGCAGAGAGTCAAATAAAAAGCAAAACATCACTCACAACAGCCACAAACAAAAAATAAATACACTGGCATATTCCTAATCAGAGAAGAGAAAGACTTTTAAAATTAAAACTGTGAAACATTGCAAAAGAAATACAAGAAGACACAATAAATGGGAAAATATTCCATGTTCATGGATAGGAAGACTCAACATCGTTAAGATGTCCATCCCTGCTGGGTTCGGTGGCTCAGTCTGTAATCCTGTGCTTTGGGAGGCTGAGGTGAGTGGATTGCCTGAGCTTGCAGGTTTGAGACCCACCTGGGCAACTTGGCAAGACCTCATCTCTACAATAAAATAAAAAATTCAACCAGGAATGGTAGTGCATACCTGTAATTTCAGCTACTCAAAAGGCTGAGGCAGAAGGATTGCCGGAGCACAGCAGGTTGAGGCTGCAGTGGCCGGGAGTGGCCACTGCACTCCAGTCTGGGCAACAGAGTGAGACTCCAACTCAAAAAAAAGAAAAAAAGAAAAGATGTGCATCCTACCTAAGGATCTACAGATTCAAGCAAAACCCATTAAATTACCCATACCATTCTTCTCAAACCTGGAAATGACAATACAGAAATTCATATGGAAACATAGACTACCATGAATAGCCAAAATAATCCTTAGCAAAAGACACAAAATGAGAGGCATCACACTTCCAGACTTTAAACTTTACTCTAGGGCTACAATAATCAAAATGGCATGGTATTGGTACAAGAATAGGCCTATGGACCAATGGAAAAGGATAGAGAAACTGGAAGCAAAATCTCAATTTCTCAAGCAAGTCATCTTCGACATAGACTCCACCAACAACCACTGGGGAGAGGAGAACCCGTTCAGTAAATGACACTGGAAAACTGACTGATCACATGTGGAATATTGAAACAGGACCCCTACCTATTCCCATATACAAAAATCAACTCTAAATGTATCCAAGACCTAATCATAAAACCTCAAACTAAAAGAATCTTAGAAAATGCAGGAGATACTCTTATGGAAATTGGAATTGGCAACCAATTCCTGATCAAAGTCCCTCCAAGTGCACATGTCATAAGAGATAAGATAGACAAGTGGGACCTCTTCAAACTGAAAAGCCTCTGCAAAGCCAAAGAAACTATCAAGGGAGGCAGCCCAGAGAATGGGGAAAAAATATTTGCCAATTGTATGTGTGACAAAGTCCTCACATCGAGGATCTTCAAGGAACTCAAACATGCCAAGAGGAAAAAAATCAAACAGCCCCATTAAAAAGTGGGCAAAATATATATAATAGACACTTCCCAAAAGAAGATATACAGACAGCCAACAGATACATGAAAAAGTGTCCAGTCTCACTGATCATCAGAGAAATGCAAATCAATACCACATTGAGATACCACTAACCCTAGTAAGAATGGTCATCATTAATAAAATAGAAAACAACAGATGCTGGCAATGTTGCAGGGGAAAAGGAATGCTTTTACACTACTAGTGGGAATGGAAACTAGTGCCTCCTCTTTGGAAAACAGTGTAATGATTTTTAGAAGAACTAGACATTGACATTCAATATGATCCAGCAATACCCCTCCTGGGAGTATACCCAGAAAAACTCAAATTGTTCTACAAAAAACATACCTGCACATACATGCTTATTGCAGCATTGTTTACAATAGCAAAAACATGGAACTAACCATGCTGCCCATTGTAACTGGACTGGATGAAAAAAAATGTTACATATACACAATGGAATATTGCACGGTCATAAAGAAGGACAAAATATGGACTTCACAGCAACTTGGATGTATTTAAATTCTGTAATATGCAGAGATCTATCACAGAAACAAATAAGAGAGTACCAAATGTTTTCACTCATAAGCAGACCCTGAACAGTTACCATGATACTATAGAAATGGACTGGCTGTAGTAGGAGACTGCTGGGGTGGATAGGGTGTATTACACATAAATAAGGTTAACTGGGCCAGGCTCGGGCTCACCCTGTAATCCCACGCTTAGGGAGGCTGAGGTGCGTGAATTGCCTGAGCCCGCGGGTTCAAGACCCACCTGGACAACTTGGCGAGTCCTCATCTCTACAATAAATTTAAAAAATTAGCCAGGTGTAGTAGCGTGCGATTGTAGTTCCATCTACTTGGAAGGCTGAGGCGGAAGGATCACTGCAGCCCAGCAGGTCGATGCTGCAGTGGCCGGGAGCAGCCACTGCACTCCAGTCTGGGCGACTGAGACGCCAACTCAAAAAATAAAAATAAAAAAATAAGGTTACCTGATCTTAAATGAGGCAAAGTGGTGACCAAAGGGAGGCCCAAACTTTACCTCTATGATGCCCACTTATGCATCTAATTCTGAATTGTACCCCACATCTTTAAAATAAAAGTATAACAATATAAAAGTTCAAAACACCTAAGATTAGTTATTTTCAGTGATAAAAGTCAGTCCTGCTACAGAGTCCTACTCTACAAATCTAGCTCTCAGTAATCAATGTAATGATATATAAAAATTATGCAGAACTTTGATACAAAAGAATATATACATATATTCTATAATTTTATATTGAATGAAGAAAATCATCAAATACGAAGGGCATTTTCAATTTGAAAATACATAGGAATTTTAACAAACATAAAGATTAACAAAAATAGAAATCCTTGAACAGCTTAGTACAATTTGTTAAAACTTGGAATAGAGTACACAAGAAGCAGAAGTTGTGGTTTCTGTCTATAAAAGTTTATTTTATATCACACAAAAAAATCATCAAAATTTAAAGTTAAACTAAATAATTTAAAAATATGTTGATAAATGCAAAGTCATTTTGTGCAAATAATTCCTCAGATATAACATATGGAATGAATGCAATTTAATTCTACAAAAGTAATCTGTGTATAAAAATGACAGTATCACTCTTGCAAAGTTAGGGAACATTATTAAAGGGCAAGGACAAGTTTTGGATCTCACTGCTTTCATACATGGTAAAATTTCATGACCAATAGTTTTTTTGACTTTGAAAGTAAAAATTATACATTTACATAAGCATGGCAGAAAAGAAATAAAGATATGCAATATATTTTGATTCTTTATTTTCAATATCTTTTATTTGAGATTCACTCACAATATGGTTATCTATTAATATTATTTTTTTTTAAACCCTGACTTCACGAGATCATTCTACTCCATGCGAGGAGTTATAAAAATCAAGAAAAGGTCATTAGTTAGAAGGATAGAGATCAGTGCTGTTTTTTACATTAGGCACTTATCCAGAAACCCAAAATCCTAAATACAGAGACACTACATAAAGACAATATATCTTGTTCAAATTTTATGCTCTTCCCACAGATAGTTTTTGCTTCATATTTTTCAGCTTTTCATCATCCATTAAAATATTATCTCCTTAGGTGATCTCTTTGGCCCAGTTCTTCCCTATCTGAATTGCTCTACCCTCTCCACCCACCCATTCCTTTAAATATACTTAAAAGTAAGTTGGCTTCTACCAGATAGAAAATAACATGGATCCAAGTGTGGGAAGACTAGGGAAAGTAAAAGAGTATGCCATGGTTTTTGCAGAGCTACCTGGATTTATTTTCTTGCACCCTGTTATATTATAGTTTCTCTGAATACCCACTCAGTACAGGTTTGCTCTTTTCAATGCATAGGTTGGGAACAGAATTGAAACTTTCCACTGTTGATGAAAATAAAAACTAGGGCAGTAGTTTTGAGAAATAGAACACATTACAAGTGGAAAAGCATAGAGTACGATATGATTCAGTCATTTCATGTCAAGGTATATATTCAGGAAAAATAAAAATATGTCTTTTTCTTGAATTTTCTTAGCAGAGTTAATGATCCATATTTAGAATTATGGAGGAACACTTTTGTCCTAAAAAGGGATCACCAGAGTTCTCGGTAAAGGTCTTCAACTAAGTGAAATACCGTACACGTCTCCTGCTAAACAATCTATTGGGTTTTACTCATCCTATTTCTATTGAAAGGTATAGCAAAGATCATTTGGTGCATGCTTTTGTTTCTCTAATATACATACAATTGCCATTTTCTTCAATGCACAATAGGAAATACATTGAGGAAATTGCTCTGGTTCTACGAAGATTGGCTCAACTTTGTTGATAAATTTGGGAAAATGGAACCATTGTGCCATACATATTGAATAGCTTAAAATTTAAATGCTTTCCAGAACAAAAATGGCTATGGTGACTCATATGACAACAAGGTTACTAGGATTACATTTTATGAGATGAGTTCATATATATGGCATGTGAAAATTAATACAAATTAATACAAATTATAATTAAATATAATGTGATTGGATACCACAAAAAGTTAAGATGTGTTGAGTAGTAAAAATAATATCATGCTTTATAGATTTTTCCTTAATATACTTCAACAGAATAAGGGCTAAAACTGAAATATATATATGCATATATGTATATACACATATATGTATATATACATATGTGTGTTTTTAAGAGAGTCATCAGGTTTTATTTTAGTACAATTGATAGGTTCAATGCCTATAACTTATATTTTAAAAACGTGTTGAGTATCCCAGAAGTACTCTCTGCCTTCTCCCTGTCATTAACCCTATAAATAATTGTAAAATAATTACATCTAATATCTTAGCTCAGAACTTTGAGATGTAATTCTCTATCTTACTGAATGTAAGTGTTATCCCTTTAGAAATGGAAATTTATGGTTACCTAGCTAACAATAGCCCAGAGAATTAAAACAGGTAATTTGAAGAATTTTAGTGTGAATGAGGAAAAGGCTATTTTAAAATTGTCAAATTAATAATATTATAAAACTATAAGATCTGCTTTTATGTGTCTGTATGAGGGACTAGGGGTTTATACATATCATGTGTATATAATGATGTTTCACTACCAAAATATACAGAAAGACCTTTAATTAATCGACTTTAAAAAAGCAAACATGTAAATAAAATGGGAAAAAATAGAAACTTGAATTCAAATTCATTTAGTTCATGTCTTTAGTAATTTTTAGTTCATAAACACAGTCTTAAAAATATTTCTAAGCTGGGCTCGGTGGCTCAGCCTGTAATCCCGCGCCTTTGGGAGGCTGAGATGAGTGGATTGCCTGAGCCTGTGGGCTCGAGACCCGCCTGGACAGGCGAGACCTCATCTCTACAATAAATTTTAAATAATTAGCTGGGCGTGGTAGCGCACGCCTGTAGTTCCAACCACTCGGAAGGCTGAGGTGGAAGGATCGCCGGAGCCCAGCAGATCAAGGCTGCTCCAGGCCACTGCACTCCAGTCTGGGCAACAGAGTGATACTCTAACTAAAAAAAAAAAAAAAATTTCTAAAATAAAATAGAAAAATCACAAATTTAATTTTGATATTTTCCTTGAGTTAATTGGTCATGCAGGTCCTGCCTTTGCCAGATACTTTAAGGGTATAAACTGCTTCTTTGAGTTTGTTAATAAAGGTTTGACTTGTGTGTTTTACAGACATTAGATTCTAGACTATAAACAAAAGCTCATGGTAGGGCATGGGAATGTGAAACTCTCCCTGACTCAGTGCTTTCTTCTCATTGTTCTGGGAAGGGTCAGACATTATCTTCATCTCTGTGTTTTGTCTTTGATTATGAATTTGATTAAAAATTTAAATTGCTTGTCTTATAGTTTCTTTTTCCAAAAATAAGGATAATTAAGATTTTGTAATTAATGAATGCAATTAAAACTATAGATATAACAAAAACATTGGAATGCTGAAGACAGTAGGTCACTTTAGGACAAAAGTTTGAGACCAACCTGGTTAACGTAAAAAGACTGTGTCTCTACACAATCCAAAAAAGAGAAAAAAATTCTACTTGCAAGGTGTCTAAAGAAAGTAGGGCATGTTTTGGGTTAAAATATTGTAAGAATGCAAGATAATATGTTTTTTCATTAAAGGGAAAGTAACTTTGCTAGGTTCAGAAGTTTTTATTTCAGTTGAAAGAGTGAAAAGAATGATAGGTAAAATTGAGTGGGTATAGAATGTTGAAAAAGAAAGTTAATAGAAAAAGAAGATTACAAAAGGTTTATGGAAATCTTACCAAGCTGAGGTTACATAGGTGCCTATAAGATTTTATTAAAATTTGCTATGCCACTAATAATATACTATGCAGGGTAAAATTTTGTTTTATCTTTTGAATAATATTTTTGTGTAATATTAACAGATAGTAAAATGTTTCTGGCTTACCTTTTCAGTGAAGTGCAAAATAAACAGGAGGGAAAGAGACTGAATCAATTGGCTTCGTGCTGCCTCTATTTAGTCTTTATTTATTTTTAATTTATCTTATTTTTTATTTTTTTATATTTTACTCTTAAATTTTTTATTTTAAATATGTGTAGTACAATTCAGGGTTAGGTATACAAATGTTCATTATGCAGGTACTCTAGTTGATGAGGTATATCCCCCCTTCACTGGCATTTTCCCTCAACTGCTAATCCCACCTCCCCTCCTCTGTTTCTCTGGTAGTTTCAAACTACTGCCAGTCCCTTTTTTATGGCATTATGATAAATGCTCAAGATCTGTTTATGAGTGAGAAAATATGGTACTCTGTTCTTTTTTTCTGTGATTAACCACTGAGTATGGTGGACTCTAAATTCATTCATGTTGTTGCGAAGTTCACATGTTTCTCCTTCCTTATGGCTGCATAATACTCCATTGTGTATATGTACCACATTTAAAAAAATCCAGTCCACTTTTGATAGGAAGCATCTTTGGTTCCATGTTTCTGCTACTGTAAGTAGTGCTGCAATAAACATGCGTGTGTAGGCATCTTCTTTGTAGAGTGATTTCAGTCCTCAGGATATATCCCCAGTGGTTATATGGAAGGCCAATTTCTAGTTCTTTCAGAAATTGTCATACTGTTTTCCAAAGAGATTGCATTAGTTTGCATTCCTATTAGCAGTGTACAAGTGTATCTTCTTCTCTACATCCTTGCCAGCATCTGTTCTTTTTTGTTTTATTAATAATGGCTATTCTTACTGGGGTTAGGTGGTATCTCAATGTGGTTTTGATTTGCATTCCTCTGACAATTAGTTAGGCTGAGCACTTTTTCATATGGCTGTTTACTGCCCATATAACTTCTTTTGAGAACTGACTATGTATGACTTTTGCCCAATTTTTAATGGGGCTGTTTGTGTTTTTTCCTTTGGGCAAGTTTGAAATGATTGGTAGATCCTGGATGCTAGGTCTTTGCCAGATATACTGTTGACAAATATTTTTTCCCATTCTATGGACTGTCTCCTCACTCTCTTGATGGTATCTTTGGCTTTGCAGAAGCTTTTCAGTTTGATGAGGTCCCACTTGTCTATCTTCTCTCTTATGGCTTGGTTGCTTGCAATGTTCTCAGAAATTTGTTGCCAGGGCCAATATCCATAATTGTATCTGCTGCATTTTCTAAGATTCTTATAGTTTGGGGTTTTACATTTAGGTCTTTGATCCATTTCGAGTTGATTTTTTGGGATGGTGATAGGTAGGGGTCCTGTTTCAATGTTGTACCTGTGATCAGCCAGTTTTCCCAGCATCATTTACTGAATATGTTTTCCTCTCCCCAGTGTTTGGTGTTGGAGGCTTTGTCAAAGAGAAATTGAGTTTTTGCTTTGGGAATCTCAATCCTGTTCCATGGATCGGTATGTCTGTTCTTATACAAACACCAGGCTGTTTTGCTTATTGCAGTCTTATAATAAGGTTTGAAATCTGGTAGTGTGATTCTTTCTACATTGGTTCTATTACTAAATATTTTTTTTTTTGACTATTCATGGTAGTTTATGTTTCCATATGAATTTCTCTATTGTCATTTCCAAGTCTGAGAAGAATGATATTGATATTTTAATGGGTATTATGTTGAATCTGTAGATTGCCTTTGGTAGGCTGGACATCTTAACAATGTGGATTCTTCCTG
>NW_007260944.1:0-6582 GCF_000164805.1 Carlito syrichta
TTGGGGAAGAAAAGCTGGTGATGAAAGCTAGTTGAAGAACCAGGGCGCAAGTCTCAGACCAAGAGGCTGGTGATGTAACTTAAGTGACAGGAGAGACTTGAGGACCAACGTTCCCCTGTGGACTTAGAGAAGATGATTCAGAAGCAGACCCTGGGTGCACTGGGGCTTGACCTGATAGATACTTCTGGAAACTGACCTTGCCCTCACTTTCTTATACTGTGTTGACATTTTCACAAATATAAGTTAAAGTATTTGATCTTTTGAATTAGTCACTTATTATCACAGACTTTCATAGCAAATTATAGACTGCTCCTAAAATAGTCTATTATTAGAAATAAGATTTTATGTAAATCTACGCGTGTGTGTCTGTGTGTGTGTGTGTGTGTGTGTGTGTGTGTGTGTGTGTGATCTGCTTTAGCAACACATCATTTCTTCTTCTGAATTTCTGAAAAGAGAGTTTGGGTAGAGCAAAAAGACCCAAGAAATCAGCTAAAAGCAACAGTTTCGAAGTCCTTCAAGGATGGTGGTAAACTGTATTCAAGTTTTCTTATGCTGTTAAGAGGCCATGCCCAATTTTATCATTCTGACATTTTAGAAGATCCTGCAACCTCTATCATCATTACTTAGGTTAAAAACAGATTTACCCAATTTCCCTTGAAATGTCAGCCTTGGCAAACAACCGCATCTAAGAACCACTGTTTCAATACCTCATTCTCCCACTGAAATAAACACAATTCATAGAAAATATAAATATGGTACCCTCACAAAAAGGAAGGCCAGCAGTAAGTTAAAAATACAGCTGAAAGTTAGAGAGACCTGAGGTAAGGAGTTATCACCTCCTTCCAAGCCTTGGAAGAAACACACAGCTTAGGGACGCACCGGTTACTTATACTGAGGGCGCAAGTTGTAGGTCCTGCTAACCGGTAAATGATATCCAAATAACCTCTAGACCTGCTAATTAACAACACCCAAGCCGGCTCGGTGGCTCAGCCTGTAATCCCGCGCCTTTGGGAGGCGGAGGTGAGTGGATTGCCTGAGCCCACGGGTTTGAGACCTGCCTGGGCAGTGAGACCTCATCTCTACAATAAATCAAAAAATCAGCCAGGCGTGGTAGCGCATGCCTGTAATTCGGGCTACTTGGAAGGCTGAGGCGGAAGGATTCCCGGAACCCAGCAGGTTGAGGCTGCAGTGGCCGGGAGCAGACACTGCACTCCAGTCTGGGTGACAGAGTGAGAGTTCAACTCAAAAATAAATAAATAAATAAACACCCAAGTACTGCAGTATCCTAATAAAGTGAAACACAATCTCTCTAAGGATTTTATAAGTATTTAAATTCTGTTCATGATTAACTCAAATGATCACTATTACAGCTGAAAACCAGATACACGATGGTCCGACCAATCAATTAGAGACCAATAGCTACTCAGCACTGTAGCCTTCCTCGGATCCTATGGGAGATGGTTCCAGGACCCTCTTGGATACCCAAACCTGCAGAGATGCTCAAGCCCCTCATATAAAATTGAGTAGTATTTGCAGAGAACCTACACGCATCCTCCTGTGTGCTGTACATCATGTCTAGATTACGTATAATACCTAATATAATGCAAATGCTATGTACATGGTTGATATGTTGTATTTTTATTTGGGTTATTTTTTTTCCAAATATTTTTGATCTGCATTTTGTTGAATCCACAGATGTGGAGCTCCCCGATACAAGGACTCACTGTAGGGCTTTCTTGACACTATTATTTTTAAGTAAGTACTTTTAACTCAACTGAGTAATAAAGTAAAAGATACATCATATTTTATAAATTATATCAGGAAAATAAATGTTATAGGTCGAGTAAATGTTAGTTGATGTTTATTGATAATGGAAAATCAAAAAGAATAAACTTGTCACATATATTCCACTTTTTGTATTTAATGTTAATTTTTCAATTATTACTTTTTCATCCTTACAAAAGACAATAAAATAAAAGTTTTAAAAGAGAGTAAAATATTTTTAAAATTTCTTGAATTATGTCTCTGGTTTCTTTAGCCAATGGTCTGTCATCTTAAAGCTGGGAAATAAATTATAAGTCAACAACAAATTAAAGATCAAATGCTTAACACTCACAATTCACAACATACAGAGATACCATCTAATAATTAGCTATTTATGTAATCCCTGAAGAACTGTAAACAAGGTCAGAGGTTTACTTGCTAAATTTATCCTATCAATAATGTGAAAGTTTATTGGTACTTAAAAACATAGATTATCTAAGACCTTTTAAAAATTACAATATGAATCTTCCAGTTCTTGAAGAGAGCAACAGCAGAAAAATGATATAAGCAATACCAACTTGTGTTTCTAAAAAACTGTCCAACTTGTATCACATCTGAAAGAAACAATCACCTCTGGGCTCGGTGACTCAGCCTCTAATCCCACGCCTTTGGGAGGCTGAGGTGAGTGGATTGCCTGAGCCTGCGGTTTCAAGACCCGCCTGGTCAACTTGGTGAGACTTCATCTCTACAATAAATCAAAATGAGCCGGGTGTGGTAGCGCACACATGTAGTTCCTGCTACTTGGAAAGGCTGAGGTGGAAGGATCGCCGGAGCCCAGCAGATCGAGGCTGCGGTCGTGTGAGACTCCAACACAAAAATAATAATAATAATAATAATAAAGAAAGAAAGAAACAATCACCTAATAGAAGGACAGAGGTATTTAGAGAAATTTAGGCAGAGGGACACAGGATGTCTTCAGTGTTTAATAAGATTACTACAATTTGAGGTTTTACGTTTAGGTCTTTGATTCATTCAGAGTTGATGTTTGTGTATGGTGATAGGTAGGGGTTCTGTTTCAGTCTTCTGTATGTGGTCTGCCAGTTTTCCCAGCACCATTTACCAAATAGGTTCTTCTCTCCCCAGTGGCTGTTAGGGAGACTTTGTCAAAGATGACTTAGTTGAGAAATTCAGGTTTTGCTTCCAGGATCTATAACCTGTTCCATTAGACTATATGCCTGTGCTTGTACCAATACCAGGCTGTTTTGAATATTGTAGACCTATAGTAAAATTTAAAGTCTGGAAGTGTGACACCTCCCACTTTGTTTCTTTTGCTAATGATTGTCTTGGCTATTCATGGTCATGTATGTTTTCATATGTATTTCTGTATTGCCATTTCCAGGTCTTAGAAAAATGACGTTGGTAATTTAGTGGGTATTACATTGAATCTGTAGATTGCCATCTTAACAATATTGATTCTTAACAATATTGATTCTTCCTATTCATAAACATGGAATCTTAACAATCATCTTAACAATATTGATTATTCCTATTCATAAACATGGAATATTTTTCCATTTGTTTGTGTCTTCTTGGTTTTCTCTGAGTAGTGTTTTGTAGTTTTCATTGTAAAAGTCTTTCACTTCTTTGATTAGGAAGATGTTCAAGTATTTCTTTTCTTTTTTTTTTTTTGGTAGTGACTATGAATGGGATTGTGCCTTTTATTTGGTTCTCTGCCTGTTTGTCGTTGGTTTATATGAATACAAGAATCTTTTGCACATTGATTTTGTACCCAGAGACTGCTAAAGACCTTTATCAGTGCAAGGAGGTTTTTGACAGATTCTCATAGATTTTTGAGGTAGAGGATCATATTGTTAGCAAAGAGAGATAACAACTTCCTCTTTTCCTATTTGGATAACCCTGATTTCTTTCTCTTGACTAATTGCTCTAGCTAGAACTCCCAACACTATGTTGAACAGGATGGGTGAAAGTGCACAGTCTTGCCTTGTTTCAGTTCTCAGGGGAAACACTTCCAATTTCTGTCTGTTTAGCAATATGTTAGTTGTGGGTTTATATCATAGATGGCTCTATTTTAAGGTGTGTTCCATCTGTGCCTAGGTGTTCAAGGATTTTTATCATGGGGGGATGCTGAATTTTATAAAAAGCTTTTTCTGTATCTAATGACATGATCATGTGGTTCTTTTTTTTCTTACTTTTGAGTTGGAGTCTCACTCTGTCACCCAGACTGGAGTACAGTGGCCGCTCCTGGCCACTGCAGCCTCAACCTGCTGGGCTGCGATGATCCTTCCACCTCAGCCTTCCAAGTACCTGGAACTAAAGGCACATGCTACCACTCCTGGCTAATTTTTTGATTTATTTTAGAGATGAGGTTTCACCAAGTTGCCCAGGCAGGTCTCGAACCTGAGGGCTCAGGCAATCCACTCATCTCAGCCTAACAAAGTGTGGGATTACAGGCTGAGGCACCAAACCCGGCTATCATGTGGTTCTTGTTTTTACATTTGTTGATGTATTTAATTACGTTTATGGTTCTGCATATATTGAACCAACCTTGCATCCTGGGGATGAAGCCTACTTGGTCATGACAAATGATTTTTGAGATGTGTTGTTAGATCTGATTTGCTAGAATGTTTTAAAAATTTTTGCATAGATGTTCACCAGGGACATTGGCCTGTAGTTCTCTTTCTTTGTTGGGTATTTGCCCAGTTTGGGTATCAGTGTGATGTTAACTTCATAAAATGATTTGGGGAGAGTTCTATCTTACTCAATTGCCTGAAATACTTCCAATAGGATTGGTATCAGCTACCTGTATGTTTTGAAGAGTTCCAATGGAAAGCCATCTGTTCCAGGGCTTTTGTTTGTAGGTAGTTGTCTTATGACAAAGTCAATTTCCTGGGTTCTTATTGGTTTATTCAGTGTCTCAATGTCTTCTTGTTTCAACATTGGTAGGTTGTGCAATGTCAGAAATTCCTACATTTTATTTAGATTTTCAAGTTTGTTTCCATACTAATCTCTGATAATCTTTTGTAATTCTTCAGAGTCTGTTGTGACTTGATCTTTTGCATTTCTGATTTTGTTTATTTGAATATTGTCTCTCTTTCTCTTGCTCATTCTGGCTAGGGGTCTATCAATCTATTCTGGTTATGGTCTATCAGTCTTGCTTATTCTTTGAAAGAATGAGCTTTGGCTGGGCTCGGTGGCTCAGCCTGTAATCTAAGCACTTTGGGAGGCTGAGGTGAGTGGATTGCCTGAGCCCGTGGGTTCGAGACCTGCCTGGGCAACTTGACGAGACCTCATCTCTACAACAAATCAAAAATTAGCTAGGCGTGGTAGTGCGCACCTGTAGTTCCAGCTACTCAGAAGGCTGAGGTGGAAGGATTGCTGGAGCCCAGCAGGTCAAGGCTACAGTGGCTGGGAGTGGCCATTGCACTCCAGTCTGGGTGACAGAGTGAGACTCCAACTCAAAAAAAGAAAGAAAGAAAGAATGAGCTTTTTGTTTCACTCTTTTTTTCTATTATATTTTTATCTTCTATGTCCCATATCTGGGCCTTTACTTTGGTGATCTACACTCTTCTGTTAAAATTAGGGATTTGGTGGTCTTGCCTTTCCACCTCCCTTAGGATATTTGTTAGTCTGTTAACTTGTGATTTTTCTATTTTTTTGATGTGTGATCATAGAGATATAAATTCCCCACTTAGTACTGATTTCATGGCATCTCAGAGGTTTTGGTAAGATGTTTCTTCATTTTCATTTGTTTCCAGGAATCTTTTAATTTCTGCTTTGATTTCTGTGTTTACCCAGGAGTCATTCATCATCATGCTGTTTAGTATTCATATCTTTGTAGGTTTTGGGGGAATTTTGATGGTGTTGATATTTATTTTTATTTCATTGTGGTCTAAGAAGGTGCAATGAATTATTTCAATTTATGAAATTTGTTTATGCTTGGTTTATGGCCAAGGATATTATAGATCTTGGAATACATTCCATGTGGCGACATGTAGAATGTATATTGTTAGGGGTAGGTATCTATTATCTATTAAGTCCATTTGGTCAAGTGTCAAGTTGAGGTTCTAGATCTCTGTTGATTTTTTGCCTCGATGATCTATCTAGGGTTGTTAATGGGGTATTCACGTCCCCAGTGTTACAGTTAATATCTTTTGTAGTTTACTTAGTAGTTGCTTTATACATGCTAGTGCTCTTTTGTTGGTTGCATATATGTTTAGGATGGATATTTTTTGTTGATAGATCGAACATGATAACATTATGTATCTTTTTTCTTCACTTTTTGACCTTTTACTTTTTTACCTTCTGTGTCTTTTTTACTTTACTTTTCAATAGCTCAAAAGTTGTTTTGTCTGATATTAAGATTGTGATCTTGCCTTCTTTTGTGATCCATTTACCCTGAAAATTGGTTTCCCATCCTTTAACTTTGAATCTGTGTATGTCCCTTGTGATGAGATGTGCTTCTGAATGTAGCAAATTACTGGGTCATTTTTCTTTTAAATCCAGTTTGCCATTCTATGTCTTTTCAGTGGTGGATTTAGCCCATTCATGTTCAGGCTGATTATTGAAATGTGAGTGTCTATCCCTCTCATGAGATTCTTACAAAGTTTTTTTCTCTGTTTTCTTTTAACGTTTGGGTTGATATATGTGTGTATTTTCAAGTTTGCAGTCAAAAGGTTTTCTTTGTTGATTCTGTGGTTTCCTGAGAGGTGTGTGGTTATTCTTTTGTTTTCTTTCTTCTGGGCTTAATATCTTTTTTTGTGTCTCCTGTAGAGCTTGTCTGAAACCTGCATAATCTCT
>NW_007260944.1:6602-10777 GCF_000164805.1 Carlito syrichta
TCATGAGATTCTTACAAAGTTTTTTTCTCTGTTTTCTTTTAACGTTTGGGTTGATATATGTGTGTATTTTCAAGTTTGCAGTCAAAAGGTTTTCTTTGTTGATTCTGTGGTTTCCTGAGAGGTGTGTGGTTATTCTTTTGTTTTCTTTCTTCTGGGCTTAATATCTTTTTTTGTGTCTCCTGTAGAGCTTGTCTGAAACCTGCATAATCTCTTAGGGATTGGATGTCTGAGAAGGATTTTAATTCTCCATTGCTGATGAAGTTGAGCTTGGTTGAGTGGGAAATTCTTGGTTAAATTTTTTTATCTTTGAGAACTTTAAAAAATTGGATTCCAGTCCCTTGTAGCTTGTAGTGTTTCTGATGATAGGTCTATGGGCTATTCTGATTAGTCTTCCCAGTAGGTAGTCTGACTTTTCTCTCTCACTGCCTTTAGGATTCTTTGTACCTACTTTGTGTAGGCAAATTATTCTGTGTCTAGGGGTTGGTCTTCCCCTTTGATGTCTTGCAGGGGTTATTTGTATCTCTTGTGTTAGGATGAACACATTTCTAGCATGATGGGTAACATTTTCTTGGAATACTTGTTCTAAGGTTTTCCACATTTCCCTTTCTTCTTCTGAGTACCATTCAGGTGTAAAGTCTGTCTCTTGATATTATTGAATATTACTTGGAGGCTTTATTCTTTCTTTCTGAACTTTCTTTCTATATTTTTTACAGATTGTGTTAATTCCATGCTTTTGTAGTCAAGCTCTGAGTTTCTTTCTTCTGCTTCCTATACTTGTGATCTTGTTATTTATTTACTGGATAACATTTTTATATTGTTGTATTCTGGGGCCATTCCTTGGTGATTTCCATTGTTTAGGCTTACGTCTGATTTTTTAAGTATTGTCTCTTTGAAACATGCAGAATTATCTGTGTTCTGCATTTTTCCTGATTTGTGACAGATTTCTTTCTTTGCTCTTTAGTTCCATTATTCAGTGGCAGTGGGAAGGGCTTTCACTTCTGATCCTTGTTCAGCCTTCTATTCTTCCATAATCAAGGCTCTGAATTTGTTCTATTTTGAAACAAGGAACTAATCTCTTGGGCAGTTTCCTCATCCTTTTCTGGTCACGCCCTTTGTCCCATGACTGAATCAGGGTAGAGTTGGATGCCTGAGACTTGACTGACTGCATCATGATTACAGAACTAAATATTTTATAAAATGTAAAGGTATATCATACATTTTTGGCATCCTCAAGAGATAATTTGCAAATATTTGTAAGAAAAGTTCTATGATTTGTTTTCAAAAATAATTTAGTTGTTTTAATTGTATAATTAATGTAAAATATATTTTAATGTTTATAAATATACTTTTATGTTTTCAACATGAGCTTCACATATGTGTTTCTGAGATGAACTCCTGAAGCACCTGATGCAAATACTTAAACTTTATAAATTAAATCAAACTGCCGAAGAATACCTACAAAAGCATACTCTGTTTTACCTTTTACTATTTTTACACATGTCTGGAAATACTCTGTATTCTACAAGTGGAAATCATCTTTTGTTGACCCAATCTACTTGCTGGACACAATGAAGGACTAGCCATTTTAAAAAGTATCATTTTTCTGACACTACCAGAAAAAAGAGTTGCATATAACTTAACTGGCATTTTTAATCACCATTTCCAGGAAAATACAAATTAAAATCTACTTTTCAGAGAATTACTCTCCCTCCCTTCAAATAATAAATATTTTATTACTAAAAGACTGTTAATGTCAATGAAGAGAAAATCATTTTCATCTTTGTGTCAAAGCAAATCATTTGTTTTGTAAAAAAACTTCTGTATAATTTAAATGGATTTCACAGTGCAAACAGAAAAAAATCGGTTTTGAGAATACTAAACTTTAAAAAATTATTATATTTAAGATCCAATTGAAAAGAGAAAACAGTATGGTGATCAGGGTCTTCTGAGTAACATCCACACTGGTCAAGATTCACATGGTTCCATGCCATAGGCTAAATGTTTGTGTCCCCCTCCAAATTTATATGTTGAAACCTAACCCCCAAGGTAATAGACGAAGCTAGGGCCTTTGGGAAGCAATTAGATCAAGAGGGCAGAGCCCTCAAGAATTAGATTAGCCTTTATAAAGGAGACCCTAGAGAACTTCCTTCTTCCTTCCACTGTTTGAGGTCACAACAAGAAGTTTTCTAAAAATCAGGAAGCTGCCAGAATCTTGATCTTCTACTTCCCAGGCTCCAAAGCTGTGAGAACTAAGTTTCTGAATTTAATAAGCTACCCAGTCAATGGTATTTTGTTATAGCAGCCTTAATGAACTGACAATTACAAGAACTTTGCTCTTCCTTTGGTGGAATCTGTTACTGCTATTTTTACAGTACATTTAAAAAGAATCAAGGAAGCATATGGCCTTTGGAGACAGGTGCGGTAACAGTTTCTGGTTCCTTTACATGTGTGCTATCTAGTCTTTGGCAAATTAATTACCCTCCCTGAGCCTCAATTTCCCAATCTATAAAAATGAGGATAACAGTCATTTCTTTAAGAGGGTATGAATATTAAACAAAAGAATGTACAGTTTCCAGCAGAGCAATAAGCACACCATAGGTTTTTTGAGAGCTTCCTTCCCTTCCCCTCCCTTCCAAGCCCTGCTCGTTTCCCTCACTTCACTGTTGGAGAACTGTAGCCAAGGAATATCCAGTGCCTAAAGTCATTTTGGTGTTTGTTAGGTCTATGAAGATATTCCCATTTTCACTCTTGACATTGGAGATGTGTGCTTTCTCTCTCCTTTTCTAAATCAGTCTGGCTAGGGGATTACCAATTTTATTCATCTTTCTTAAAAACCAAGTTTATTTGATGTTATTAATTTCTCTTGTCATCACTTTTCTATCTTATTATTTATATTCTTATTCCATACTATTATTTGTTTCTTTCTACTTACTATAAATATACTTTGCTCTACCCTAAGGTAGAAACTTTGAGCACTGGTTTTTTTTTTGTTTTGTTTTGTTTGTTTTGAGTTGGAGTCTCACTTTGTTGCCCAGACTGGAGTGCAGTCCCAGCCACCATAGCCTCAACCTGCTAGGCTCTGGTGATCCTTCCACCTCAGCCTTCCAAGTAGCTGGAATTACAGGCATGCGCTACCATGCCCAGCTGATCTTTTGATTTATTGTAGAGATGAGGTCTCGCTGCCCAGGTGGGTCTCGAACCCGCAGCCTCAGGCAATCCACTCACCTCAGCTTCTCAAAGGCGTGGGATTATAGGCTGAACCACCGAGCCCGGCTGAGCACTGTTTTAAGTCCCTTTCCCCCCCCAATATGAGCATTTACACTTAGGCATGGTCCTCTAAGTACTGCTTTAGCTGCTCCTCACAAATTTTATGTTGTGTTTTTGGATTATTCAATTCATAATATTTTATAATTTTCCTTTTGATTTCTTTTACCCATAGTTGCTTAGAAATGTATTTTTAATTTCTGAATGTTTGAGTATGTTTCAGGTAGCTTTTAAATATTTGATTTAATTCCACTGTGGTGAGACAACATACCATGTCAAATTTCCAGCATTTAAATTTTATTAAAATATGTTAGTGGTATCACATGTGGTTGAAAATTCCCTGTGCACTTAAAAAGAATGTGTGTTCTGCAGTTCTTTTGTTGTAGCACTGAGTTGCCATCTGGTATCATTTCCTTTCAATATGAAGAATTTCCTTCAGTATTTTTTGTGGTACAGGCCTAATGGTAGTGAATTCTTTCATTTTTTAGTTCATCTAAAAAGTTTCTATTTTTTCCTTCATTTGTGAAGGACAGCTCAGCTGAACATAGACTTCTGGGTCATTAGTTTTTTCCTTCCTGCCTTTTAAAGATGTCCTTCTATTGTCTTCTGACTTCCATGGTTTCTGAAGAGAAATATGCTATCATTTGGAGTGCTGCTCCGTGTATGCATTTTTAAAAAAATCTAGCTACTATCTTTGTTTATAGATTCTATCTGTGTCTTTAAATTTCTCTCCCCTCCTGTGACTTCAATTTCAACATGGCCTTTGCAACAATATTAATATAGTGTAGTTGAGGACCTTTCTTGTCAGCATTTAGCTAAACTTGAAAGATTTAAAAGCCAGCGTTAACCAGTTTTTTTTTTTTAAAGCTAATTCTGTGGCCGGGCTTGGTGGCTCAGCCTGTAATCCCATG
>NW_007260945.1:0-1494 GCF_000164805.1 Carlito syrichta
AAGTGATAGCCTTTTTGGGAACTCACGTTCAGAGAATCTCACCAGTTCACCTATGCTGTCGCCATCTTGCCCCGTCTCCCGATTATACTTTTTCAATGGCAGTTTAGCAAGTCCCTATCTTCACAAATAAAGAAAACAATGTAACATGGCAAATGACCAACAAAGCGCCTTATTCATTTTTAAATTACATGCCAATAGTTCCTGGCACACTCTATCTTTTGCTTTTCTCATTTCAAATTGTGGTGATATTTCCAGGTCAACACATAAAGATTTAACTCATACAATTGCATGATATTCACTACTAGGGAAATGACAATGAACAACAATAGAAAAGATCTCTGAATAAAAATTTAATTGTCTTATTCTTTGTGAAGCATCACCAGAGTCTCTCTTGCTCTCCCGCGTGAAGTTTACTGTCACTTCTTTTTTGCTATCATTTTTTTCTTCAACTGTACCTCTGTGCTATCACATTAATATATGACATTTCCATCCTTTGGTGATCACTTATATTACCTCTCCAAGAGCTTCTCTTTTCTTCTTCTTCTTCCATTTAAACTTGAACATTAATGTCTTCACTGTGCCATACATTTTTTTTCCAAGTCTTTCTACAGCTGATTATGTTCATAGACTTCTTCCTTAGGAAAGTTTAAACTTAATTATTCTTCTTTGCATCCCCAGTTTCTGACCTAATGGAATGAACATTGGAATTCATAAAAAGGGGTTAAATTAACAAATTCTCTCAAGTTTTCACCAACCACCTCCAACATGAGGACTTAGCAACCATATCTACAATATTTTAAGGTAACTTTTAGATATTTCTATCTAAATGTCATTTCATTTCTGAAAATCCAGTATTTTGAAAACTGACTTCACATCTTTTCTCACTATTACACTTCCCTCTGGCCAAATCTCTTTGTTGACATCCTATAATATTTAACCATCATTATTTAAGTCAATCCTAACTCATTTACTCTGTTTTCCTTATCTTGTATCCTGTCAATTATGAAGATCTATTGATGAGGGGTTTTCCCTCCCTAATTTTTCTTTACAGTAATCTCTCTCTTTCTTCTCTAAGAAGATATGCATGTTCTTGTGCCTGGTTGCTATAGTCACCTAACATGGTGATTCACAGACACTCAAAGCATGCTTATTAATGGGGTTACCATCTGTCCGCATTTGGACAGTAAATTAGATGGTCAGCATACTTTTGTAAAGGACAAGAAGTTGTCATGAGGGTGCACATGAAGACACTCCTGGGGCCCATGCGGCAGCTATCTTATCTGTCAGAAGCTGAATAACCAAAGCAAGATGGATTAACTAATGATGTTTTTGCCATCAGGCTGGTCTCAAAAGACATTATAAATTCATTGACAGGGGCATTATTGGTAGAGCTGGAGGTTGTAGTAGTCCTTCTGACCTCGTTTAATAACCCACTTAGCCTTTTTTTTTTTTTTTGAGTTGGCGTTTCACTTCATCGCCCAGACTGGAGTGCAG
>NW_007260945.1:1627-9494 GCF_000164805.1 Carlito syrichta
TCACCTCAGCCTCCCAAAGGCGCGGGATTACAGGCTGAGCCACCAAGCCCGGCCACTTAGCCTTTTTCAGAGTCTCTTTCACCCTTTCCCCATGCCTGCTGAGACTCCAGTCTTCCTGCATACCTCCCTTCAGTTCTCATTAGCCTGGGGTATTGTTCAAAGATCAAGATTTCCTACTTGTCCACCGAGTCCCACCCTCTTAGGTTTGTGATTGTCTGATGAGGCAATAGGTAATCAGATTCACAGATTCACTAATTCTGTAAATATTTAATGAGAACCTATCATCAGGATTGTTTTAGGCACTGCAATAAAAATTATCCCTTGCAAAGACAAAGCTAGCTCCTTGACTGACTACTTCCCCTGGCCTTCTCAGTATATCAAATTCTTAGAAAAGTAGTCATCATTAAGAGCATAATCAGAAGACAGGTTGTCTTGGTTCAGATCTTAACTGTAGCCCTCTCTCTGTGTGAAGTAGTACAATTACTTACACACTTTGTATTCACTTGCATCATCTATAATAAGAGTACTTATCTCTCTCAAAAAGTACAGTAAGCACAACATGAGAAAATATCTCAAACTCTTAAAAATAATCCTGGTATCAAAAAATTCAATAAGGCAGTAGTGGGAAACTGCCAGGGGAGGGGTGGTGGGGTTGGCAGTTAAGGGAAACCACCAGGGGAGGGAGAGGCACACCGCATCAGCAAGGGTACCTGCATAATCAACATTTGTATACCTAACCCTGAGTTGTATTCCACATCTTTAAAATAAAAATTTAAAAATAGATATAAAAATTCTTATGTAGAGCTTCAAGAATGTGGTATTAGTGATAAAATGATTAAATAGTGACTTTACATAATCCTAATGGTTACCCTGGCTGCCTTTGTTTAAAAGAAAAGAAAAGAAAATTCAATAAATATTATTAAGAGTAGGCCCTAAATATTCTGGGCATTGCAGGTCTTGAGATCTGAACACCGTAGAGGAGATACGGAAGTCACACCATTGTATGCTATGCTAGTTAAAACTTTTTATCTGCCTGTGCATCAAGTGAGGCTGATTAATAATGATTATTTGATTTGATACTGATTATTTGATTGATTGTTTAATGGTACTGGGATTTTAGTCATTAATTGATGGAGATGCAGAAATTAAGCACAATTGACCTTTGAAGTCGGACAAAACCAGGATTAAATCTTGCTTTGCCACTCATGTACCATAGGATCTTTCTAGAGACTGGTTTAATGATTCTATGGACCATTCATTCACTTAATCTGTGTTTACTTGGCACTTATGGTATGCATGCCAGACACTATTCTAGGCCCCGAAAATACAGCAATGAACCAAATAGAAGCATTCTTGGCATTGTGCTGCCTACAGTTTGGTAAGAAGAAGAGAAAATATGCAAACAAATAAATAAAAGGGATAATTTTAGTCACTTCCCAGGATGATTGTAAATTCTCCAGAAATGAAAGTTGCCAGGATAAAAAAAGGCAACTCATAGATTAATGTGGAATAACCAACCATTTAAATAGATATTTGTCATTCTATACAGAAAAGCTATAATAACCACATTACCATGGGTATTTAGAAAGAGTGAGATCCAGAGAATGGCAGATCCTGGGCCAGAGGCAGGAGTAGTAGAATGGTGACTGGCTTTGGGTAGAGACAGCAGCAAGCTTCCTCAGACCAGCTTTGCTAACTAAGTCGATTCTTCCTTCCCTTCTGGCAAAATACTGCTGCCTGAATTATTTTCCAAGTCAGTTTGTTTTACCTCTCTTGAAATATTTCATTTTGCTAGATCACTCCCAAATGTCCAAGGAACATTTTTCTAGATATTCTTTTCAATCTTTCAAAAATGGTTATTGACTTTGACACCCAACCCATACAAGTTAGGAAGTTCTAATGTGCTGCAAAATTCCTCACCAAGATAATCTTTGGGGGGGGGGGGGTGTTACCTTTTTTCTGCATCTTTCTTTGCATCTCCTCCATTTCCAAATATCAAATTTACCTTCGTAAAATTCTACCTGGTAAGAAATTACAGCAATTCTTGACGTAACACTATGGCAAGTGTCCAATATCCTAGCAATTGATTTTACCAGTCTGGCTTCTAAGCTGGACGATGCTAAACCACCTCAAAGAGCTTTTTACAGGAACTCTTGATGGATGTAAACAAAATGAGATCATTGAAATGCACTGCAAACACCAAAACCCATATCTGTACTTTTACAACATGCACTATCAAGTTTTGTGCAAAGCCTCTAGGCTCCCATGACAATCTAAAATGACTTTCCGGAAAATCCTTTATAAAGGCCTAGGACATCTTTGTGGATAAACGCTTGTGACTTTAAGGCTCTTCTTTGTTCTTTAAGGTAGGTTGGAGTGCAAGAGTCTATTTTATGTAGAACCGTACCAATTTATAATTTGGCAATTAACAAATGATAAAACTAGCAGGAATTTTTTTCCAGATATAGATGCCAGGAACACATCTCTCACTTTGACCCTCTCATGCTGCGCTCAAGGCCTGCACAAATCTGTGGATAGTTTTTTTTACCTTTTAACTATAGTCACATCATCAGATGTCAAGCTGAGCACGGCAGCCAAGGAGTGAGATCAAATTTAGACTGAAATATCTCTAGCTTGCCGACAAAATTCATAGTCTGTATGATTGCCTGCATTTTTCATGTGACTGAAGACATCAATATCCTGTCAAGGGCTGCTTTAAGGCTGAATCATTACGGACACATGGGCTGGGAAAGTGATGCCAGCTGACTACCATTCAGTTGAGTTTTGTGATCATGTTCTCTTGACACTGATGAGAGAAACAGGTAGATTGAAAGAGATCCTCTTCTCTTTTCTCTCTGCCTTCCCTTGTCCTGAAGGGATTCTGACTCCTGGATGAAGACTCCCAAATCTATGTCATCTGTGCCACAGGACAGCTCTCTCCCTGGAAATCCAGACCACACCGGCAATTGCTTCCAGAGGTCTCTGAAACTCACCACCTTCAAAACTGAAATCTATTAATTTTTCTAACCTAACCCCACCCACCCTCCCTAATGTCTTAGATGAATACTCTACTATTCAGGCAGTTGCACAAAATTGAAATCTGTTATTGCTTCCCAACAATTCTTGAATATGTGAAAATATCCATATTCTAGAATTCACATAAATTAACAATTGTGGAGGAGTAAGATTGCATGCAGTAGAAAAGATCTAAATATTGAACATAAGACAGTCCTTTGATTTGAGTAACGTTGCCACAATTCTTTGCAGGGTTTTGATAGTTTGCAAAGAGTGTAAGTAATTCAGTATAACCTATTACCACCATTGAAAAATTCATTTCAAGCATGTTGTCCACTTTTAGGGGCTCAGGGATGCATTTTTTCTTTTAATATTAATGAAATTCCAGATTTATTTGATATCACCAGTTTTCCCGTTAATGACATCTTTCTTTTCCAGGATTCAATCCAGGGAACTGCCTTGCCTTTAGTTGTCATGCCATGTCTTCTGTTCTGTGACAGTTTCACAGTCTTTTCTTATTTTTTTATGACCTTAATAGTTTAAGGAACACTGGTCAGACATTTGCACAATGTCTCCCAATTGGATTTTTCTGATATTTTTCTCATGATTGTATTGGAGCTTTTGATTTTCAGAAAGAATGCCATAGAGATGAAGTGCTT
Organism: Carlito syrichta; assembly: GCF_000164805.1. Taxonomy (NCBI): domain Eukaryota; kingdom Metazoa; phylum Chordata; class Mammalia; order Primates; family Tarsiidae; genus Carlito; species Carlito syrichta. Next base: position 5,302 of record NW_007260945.1, read on the forward strand.
TTCTCATTAATAATATTAGAAAATATATGATGCCACAGAATGTCACTGGTGAGATCAAACTTTATTATGGGTTAGGTGGGGTCTGTCTGCTTTCTCCATTGGAAAGTCACTATTTTTCGTTTCCCATACTTCATCAGGAATACACTTTTGTGCTTAAAACCTCAAACTTTCTAACAAGCTTTCATTTACTTTTCTTTCTCTTTAATAATTGTCTAATATATAGTACCTTTTTCTAGAAAAAAGAAAAAAAACCTTAAAGTTCTTTCTGAATTCTTACATAATTCAAATATTTTTAAAATGCAAAAATATAATTTAACCCAGTGCTGAATGTTTTACACAGAACATTCCCATCAATATCATGACTCATTGTTGTAATGCATTTAAGCTACTCTTGTCATTGATTGACTAGATTTCCTAGAACTTATAAAAGCTCATAAATAATCTTTATGACATTAATCAATCAAGAAAGTACTCAGAACGACTACCTTTTATACAGAAAAGCATATGTAATATATTTATGTAAAGTTTTTAAAAAATTCTAACAAGAAGATATATACAGATGATAAATTCTGATTTTCTTCAGAGGAAAATATTGCTATGAAAACAGAGTTTTGCTTAAAATTAAATATAACCCCCAAAGCTTCCTCTTGTCAGTGAAAACATGTATGTGCTATAAAACATTATCTGTTTCATATTTTTTAAAGCTAAAATGTTTATATAGACCCCCTTTTCCTTAATGATTATCTATCTCAAGTTTTGTCAACTATGTTTAGCCAAACTATATTTGTGCACTTTCTAAACCTCTAAACTTTAATAAGATGTTTGTAGACATGCTCACACCAAACAGAAATAAGGTCAAATAATTGGAATATTAAAGCAGTACTCAAAATATTAGACTTGTCACTGACATTGCATTTTGATAATCGCCTCAGAAAAATATACAGCCATGTCCTCTTGTATCTATAGAATATTTGTGTAATTACTGCAACAACAAATGATTAAATTGTGAAACCTAGAGTGCATGTGACGAGGGTAGAAGAGACACCAGCTGAAAACGAAGTGGCATTTACTGCTGGAATTTAGGCAAGTCTGACGACAGACTTCCGGACCTAGTTTCATTCGAAGTTCTCTTAGACACTGGGTTGCAAGGAAGCACTTTGTATGTTCATGAGACAGAGTTTATATAAAAAACAAGAAGGACATCCTTCTGGCTCTTGTGGATAATAAAGTTCAGCTTCCGTCAGATGTGTAGTTTAATAAAGTTCAGCTTCCGTCAGATGTGTAGTGCCAATGTGTATCCATCGGCACTAAGATGATTCCAAGGCATTAACTGTGGTTTTGTGAAAGCATTGATGATGCCCAGCTTCTGGCCAAGATGGCAGCAGTGATGGGATAAGTGCTGGATTGTCTGTGGCTACAAGAGACCTCGGCGGGGGTAGAAGCTGAAGAAGGTGAAGGGAGCCAAGCTCATCTGATGCTAAAGTCAGATTTTCTTAATTGCCATACGATGATGCTGGTTAGTTTGCTCCAAAGGGAATACACAAACCATTTGACTCACTGTCAAGGCACTGAAAAATAAGTGTCTTTCTAAAGGTACATGCCAACACCAGTTGCAAAACTGGTAATAAATGCTTACAGTACAGACATGAAGAACTTGATAAACATTTACTGTTACCTCTTACCATAATTTTCAGTTCTTAAATAGATAAATGCCAGCAAATGAAATATTGCATCTCACAATTATGCATTTATTTTATTGAATTTTGTTTCCTTGATAGCACCATTAGTCTTCAGAAATGTTAAGAGCAGTACACAGAGTGGCCACATGGTGTCAGGAGTCACACACTGTTCTTATAAAATAATCGGTTTATCAGTCTGGAAAAGAAACAAAAAATATTTTTAAGTGATTTGCCTTTCTAATTTTCTCCAACTTTGATGTTTCAACTACTATATTTTAATGCAATTTCCAACAATTTGGCTGAAGATTTTTATAATTAGAGCTGTTTTTATTTTACTTTTACTATGTTAAGATGATTAAGACATTTCTTTTGCAAATTAAAAGTTGTGTTGATCTGTTCTTAGAGTCGAGCTATAATAAGTAACCACTCTAGAGATACCTGAGTGTACTTCATCCTCTTCAATATTATGACTGGCTTAAAAGAAGCAGAATATAGTAGAAAGAGAAGAAGGCTTAGAGTCAAGCGCTTTGCCTTAATAGCCCAACCATTATTTTAGCTCTATGATCTTAGATATATAACTTGAGTTTCTGTTTCCTCATTTGAAAAATGTGTGACTAATGTCTTAGAATATGGGTCTAAGAAGATTTACATAATGATTCATGTAATTACTCATTTGTGATGAATTGAGCTAAGCTTGCCCTTTGATTTCTAACTAGGAGAATCTGCCCAGTTAAAATTGAATTTTGGTTAAGCAATGAGTATTTTAAAATACAAGTATGCCCAAATATTGCATGAAATATACTTATACTAAAGCATTTTTTGTTGTTTATCTGAAATCCAAATTTAATTGGATATACTCTATTGTGCCTGGCACCCATACTTAAACACTTATATGAATGTATTTGTTTGTTAGTAAGAAATTACTGTTTTAGGGTCTGTCTTGCTCTTTCCAGAAGCTCCTTTAGAGCACCTAAGAGAAGCTATAGACACTTCCATTAAAAGAAGGTAGGGGAGATGTTTTCTGTCAACAGAGAAAGTTCAGGCCAGGTACGGTGGCTCATACCTGTAATCTCAGCAATCTCAGCACTTTGGGAGACTGAGGTGAGAAGACTGCTTGAGCCCAGGAGTTCAAGACCAGCCTAGGCAACATAGCGAATCCTGGTCTACAAAAAATTAGTTAGGAATGGTGACATACACCTGTGATTCCAGCTACTTGGAGGCTGAGGCAGAAGGATCCCCTGAGCCGAGGAGGTCAAGGCTGTGGCAAGCCATGATCCTGCCACTCCAATCTGACTACCGAGTGAGACTCTGATTCAAGAGAGAGAGAGAGAGAGAGAGAGAGACAGAAGAAGAGAGAAAGAGAAAGTTCATGGGCAAGGCATGATAAAAATATTAAAATCTCACTTATGAGGTTTTACAACAACATTGAGAAAAAATTTCATAAGAAATAAACAAGAATGTAGAGGACTTCTCTCCCTCTACTTAGGACTACTAGAGAAAATGTCAAAACTACCAAGGTCAATAGGATTGGATGCCATCACTAATTTAATGAGGGGTATGGAGATAGAAAAAAAAGCTTGGAATGATTCCCAGGTTTCTGGTTTGGCTGTACAAAAGGTACCAAGATCAGGAAGAGAAAAGTGCTGATTTTGAAGGAAATATTGAATGACAGTTTTGAAATGTTGATCTTGAGATATCCTTTGGTGGATATATTTACCATGCAGTTTAATATAATTATTTGAAGCCCCCAAAAGGAATCTCCATTAGAGATATGATAGGTAGTTGAAGCCATAGAAATAAGAATAATCAAATAGGTAGAATGTACAGATAATAAATAGCAAAAGGTCAATTATTGAACCCCAAGAAACACATACATTTAAGGGGAAGGAAATGAAAAAGAATTCACAAAGAAAATTAGGCAGAGAATATAGGGGAACAAAATGAGGAGAAATAGTGTCATGAAGAAAAGAGATGAGAGTTTTACAAAGGAAGTGTTCCAGAATGCCAAATGTTGATAAGGTCACACTAAGACATAACATTTAAAACATGAGATGCCATTGGGGATGCGTGCCAAAGTATATTTATTGAAGCAGTGGAAGCCAAAGACAGATTGTAGTGACTTGGCAAGTCACAGGAGTAAAGAAATGGAAACAGCAAATGAAGACCGATCTGCCAAGGACGTGGGCTGTGAATTGGAGGAGGCATGGTAGTACTTAAGGAGACAGGATTAAAGGGGAGATCCTCATTCTTTTTTTAAAGGAAGCCTGGAATTGAGGTCTTTTTTAAAATGTTAGAAACTTGACCATTTTTAAAAGTTGGTGAAGAAGTTGAAACTGTAGAAGTTGACACTGCCAAGTAGAAGATAATTAACAAAGAACTCTTATAGTCTTATTTTTTTTTTTTCTTGAGTTGGAGTCTCACTCTATCACCCAGACTGGGGTGCAGTGGCCGCTCCCGGCCACCGCAGCCTCGACCTGCTGGGCTCTGGCGATCCTTCCGCCTCAGCCTTCCCAG
>NW_007260945.1:9584-17920 GCF_000164805.1 Carlito syrichta
CCGCGGGCTCAGGCAATCCACTCACCTCAGCCTCCCAAAGGCGCGGGATTACAGGCTGAGCCACCGAGCCTGGCTTCTTATAGTCTTGAAAGCAAAAGAAGTATGAGAGACAAAAGCACAGACGGAGGCTTTAGTCTTAAAGTAGCGGTACCATGTTTCCTATGCTGTGGCTAAAAGGAAGCAAATGAAAATAAGCAAACAGTACAGCCAGTGGGAGGTAGGAAGCGATTAGTTGCTTGGAGAAAAAAATCAGGTTGCCCTTTCAGACTTGGCTTTAAATGAACACATCTACTAGGGAAGAAATCGTCATGTTAGCAGGTCTTGTCTGAAGTCTAAAGAAAGAATAGGTCAGCCGGAGGGACTCAAATCAGACAGCACAGCAAGTAAAGGGAGAGAGAGAGATGCAGAAACTGGCCATGCCCAGTCATAGGCCAAGGGAGAGGCTGCCCAGTCAGGTGGATGTCACGAGTGAAATACAACATGTGAGATAGATCCCATTGTCTCTAAGCATTCAAAATTTTAACTAGTTTCCTTAGTTCTTATTTCATTCTCACTAAGAACCTTTTCAAACATCATTTGCCTAGTGTAGATGAATGTTTATTCCATCTTCAATTAATTTCTCCTTTCAAATGAGTCCGTTGGCATTCTGATTTTGGTTGTTTAGTCACTTATCAATTAGTGTGAGTCAAATTTCCTAAGCTAATTAACCACAGCAGCACGAGCAGATCTAAATTTTTGACATGCATATCAGACAGCTAGATGCTTGATTGTGGTGAATACACTGATCTCATGAGGCTTCCTAACAATTGATGCAGCAGCTCTGCTGGAGACATCTCAATCCACATGCTTAATTTTCCTTATTCCAATTCTGTTTGTAAAACAACTATTTAGTCTCCTCCATATGTATCTCTAACTTTCATGTCCAGCCTTATCTGAAGGAGGTAACTGGTATTACAGAGTAGTGGTTAGGTGCGTGAGCTTTGAGGTCAAAACAACTGATTTAGAATCCCAGCTCTTCTCCTTAAGCTGTTATCTTGGTCAAGTTAATACACTTTTTAACCTCACTTTCCTCACCTTAAAAATGAACATAATACTAATATCTACCTACTAATGTTTTTTGTTTGTTTTTGAAATTGAATGAGTTAATTTATATAAAGCTTTTAGTACAATTTGGGGTACATCGTAATACTTAAACACTATTAACTACTAGCCATTCCCACAGATGTCATAAACTGTGTCCCAAACTACACTTTTTTTTTTCATTTCTTTATTTAACAGATATTTACTGGGTATCTTTTTTATGCTTAACTTCACAGTGCGGGGTACAAAAGAAACAATGTCGAATTACATGGATAAAGGCCCTTCCTTAAAGGACTTAACTATCTGGTGAGACAGAGGGTGATAAGTAAGCAATCTAAATGCAATCAATATAGTGCCTCTCCTTTAAGGCCATAACATGCAAGCCAAACACCCAAAAAAGAAAACCACATTTTGTGAACTCTGTTCTTTCCCTCATCCCCTGTACCCAAACTACTCAATTGTTTTAAGTGTGAGGATAAAGGGATCACTCAGTTTCACGTTTGTTTAGATTTGTTAGGCAGTTTGTTTAGATTTGAATCTCTTAGAGATAGTTTTTATTAACTGCATCGTGAGGCACCCAAGATCTTCTCATCTTTATAATCTGCAATCCATGGTGTGTAGGCTTTTACCCTTATGCTCATGGTTACAAGATGGATGCTGAGCCTCTAGACTGTGTATCCACAGTCCAGGTAAAAAGAATGGAGAAGCAAAAAAAGGTTGAAAGTCTTAAGTGGGCTTTGTCATCATGAAAAAGAGAAAGAAGCCCTCCACAGCAACATCTATCTTTATCTTGACCAGAGTCTTATCATACATCTGCCTTCTGTTGTAAAGGACACTGAAATATTAACCACGTAACTAACAGTCGTGTCACTGTTCTAAACAAAAAGGAGTTCTGCTACGAGGACAGACATGTGGGAAACATGTCATGAGGTTATTAGCAGTGCTTGCCAAAAAAAAAAATAATAAATAATAATCGTATGTTTGGCTTAATCCTAAGGAAGCCTTTCTCAATCTGATCTTTAGTTACAGTATTTCTATATTCACTTAAATATAAATATTTTATAATTTTTATTTGTAATGCCTACCTCAATTTTTTCCCTTAGCAAATACAGTTGCAATTCACAACTTGTTACAAAGGTCAATTTAAGAAATAAAAGCCTAAAGGTTTTTATTTCTACTTTCACTGGATTCTGCTTTTCTTGGTGCCACTTGACTTAAACTGGGTGCAGAGTAAACTTTTCTCTGATATGGACTGTTAATTTAAGTTTAGCCTAAAGTTGTCTCCTTATGTATTATCAATTTGACCTAAAGATTTCTCTGTTCCTAGTGAACTGTCACCTAACTGGAAGTGTAAATAGAAGGCAACCTACTCTTGTGCCAGTCACTGAGCTTTGGCCAATTACAGGTGGCCAGCTGTTCAAACTATGTTCAAGTAAGGCATACTGAACTGTGACCAATCCAACTGTTTCTGTAGCTCACTTATGTTTTCTGTAGTGAAATAATCATGAAATAACCAATAAGAATAAAATAGCTAATGAAATAATTGTGCTAGCCTGCTTGACATGAGTAACTTCATTTTGTTAAATCCTCCATCTTAGCTGCCTGCCTGACCTAAGAATAACCTCCCAGTGTATACGTGTGATTTCTGTAATGTTCCCATGACCACACATCCCCAGTTTTGTTCCCTTGAGCTGATCACACTGACCATTCCTGCTGACCAGTTACAAAACTCCCTAGTCACAAGTTCCTGTAATCATTTGCCTTGTTAACTGAAATCCAAGAGATTGTTCCTTTTGTTTTTAGTTTCTTGTTCCCACACTCCCTTGCTCACCCCACTGCTATGTAGCCCACTTGCAGATTTTACCTATAAAATCTTCTTGCTAATTCCATTCAGTGTCAAGAGCATCCCAGCATGAACCTACTCTTGACCACTTGCTTACTAAAAGACTCATGATTTGAATTTAGGCATACTGGCATGTCTCTTTCTCACAATTCAGTCATAACAGTAGGTCACCATTTTCCTTTTTTCTGTCCGATGTTTCAGCAACACTCTTTCTATACCTATTCTGGTGCCAGAGGCTGCCTGACTAGCAAGACATTCTTTGCAACACTAAACTCTGTTACATTTATTTTGTCTTAAATTTTTCTTTTAACAAAATTTGATTTTAAAAACTAGAAGAACATGATTTTCAGTATTATTTTGATACCTCAAACAAGTAAACATTGTTAAGTTAGATTACCGTAATGTTATTTCTAGCATTCCTCGTCTATGAGAGCACTTTGTTTAACCTTTATTGGTTAGAAATAATGAAAACCATGCAAATTTGTAAAATTCTAATAATCATTTTGTTAACCATTTTTATTATAATTTAATCTAGATGTTGTTTGTATTTTTAAACCAAATCATAATGGTGCCAGTTTTTATTTTTATTTTTTCTGGAAAATTGTTTTTTTTATTATTATTATTTAATTTTAAAGATGTGGGGTACAATTCCAGGTTAAGTATATAAATGTTCATTACGCAGGTACTCGGGATGATGAGGTGTGCCTCTCCCTTCTGCGGCAGAAGGGACAATCCCGTTCTCCTCAACCCTGGCAATTTCCCACTGCTGACAATCTTTATCTTATATTACGATAGTTGTTCAAGTTTCACTTATGAGTGAGAACATGCGATACTCAGTTCTTTGTTTCTGTGATAGATCACTGAGTATTATAGACTCTAAGTACAACCCACTTGCCGCGAAGCTCATAATTTTGTCATTTTTTATGGCTGTGTAATATTTCATCGTGTATATGTACCACAATTTTTTTAATCCAGTCTTCTTTCACTGGGCTGCACGGTTGGTTCCATGTTTTTGCTAATGTGAACAATGCTACAATAATCATCCCTGTGCAATTATCTTTTTCATAGAGTTATTTGAGTTCCTCCAGGTATATTCCTAGTAGGGGGATTGCAAGGTCTTATGAAGGTTGATTTTTAGACCTTTTAGGAATCACCAAACTGTTTTCCACAGAAGTTATGCTAGTTTACCCTCCCACCAACAGTGTAGATGTGTTCCCTTTTCCCCCACATCCCCTCCAGCATCTGTTGTTATTTGAGTTACTGATGATGGCCATCCTGACTACAGTTAAGTGGTATCTCAGTGTGGTGAGATGAGTGGTATCTCAGTGTGGTTTTAATTTGCATTTCTTTGATGACTAGTAAGGCTGAGTATTTTTTCATGTATCTGTTGTCTGCTAGTATGTCTTCTTTTGAGAAGTGCCTAAATATCTTTTGCTCACTTTGTAATGAGGCTGTTTGTTTTTTTCTTTTTGGCCCATTTGAGTTCCTTGTAGATCCTAAATATTAGGCCTTTGTCAGACATACAGTTAGCAAATATTTTTCCACAGACCATAGGCTGTCTCCCTGCTCTCATGATGGTTTCTTTGGCTTGGCAGAAGCTTTGCAGTTTGATGAGCTTCCATTTGTCTATCTTATCTCTTATGGCATGGGCACTTGGGGTTTTGACCAGGAATCGGTTGCCAGTTCCAATTTCCATAAGGGTATCTCCTACATTTTCTAGGGTTCTTATAGTGTGAGGGTTTTATGTTTAGGTCTTTGATCCATTTAGAGTAGACTTTTGTATATGGGGATGGGTAGGGGTCTTATTTTAATCTTCTTCTTGTCGTCAGTCAGTTTTCCCACCACCATTTACTGAATAGAGTCTCCTCTCCCCAGTGGTTGTTTTTAAAGGCTTTGTCGAAGATGAGTTAGTTGAGAAATTGATGTTTTGCTTCTGAAATCTCTATCCTGTTCCATTGTTCTATACACCTGTTCTTGTACCAATACCAGACTGTTTTGATTGCTGTAGCTTTATAATAACATGTAAAGTCTGGGAGTGTGATATCTCCCTTTTTTTTTCTTTTGCTGAGGCTTGTTTTGGCTATTCATTTATGTTTCCATATGAATTATTGTATTTTCATTTCCAAATCTGAGAAGAATGCTGCTGGTAATTTGATGGATATTGCATTAAATCTGTAGCTTTCCTTGGGTAGTATGGACATCTTAACAAGACAATTCTTCCAATCCATGAGAATAGAATATTTTTCCATTTGTTTATGTCATCTTTGATTTCTTTGAGCAGTATTTTGTAGTTTTCATTGTCAAGGTCACTCATGTTTCTGGTTAGGAAGATGTCACGGTATATTTTACTTTTTTGTGGCTATTGTGAATGGGATGTGCTTTTTATTTGGGTTTCTGTTTATTGTTGGTGTATAGAAATTTGACTGTCTTTTGCACATTTATTTTATACCCTGAGACTTTACCAAAGTCCTTTATCAGTGCAAGGAGGTTTTTGACAGATTCTCTTGGGGTTTTGAGGTATAGAATCATGTCGTCTGCAAAGAAGGATAACTTGACTTCCTCTTTTCCTATTTGGATACCCCTGATTTTCTTCTCTCATCTGATTGCTCCAGTTAGGATTTCCAATACTGTGTTGAACAGGAGGGGTAAGAGTAGGCATCCTCGTCTTGTTCCAGTTTTCAGGGGAAATGTTTCCAATTTCTATCTGTTTAGCAGTATGTTGACTGTGGGTTTCTCATAGATGGCTCTTACTATTTTGAGGTATGTTCCATCTATGCCTAGATGTTCAAGGGTTTTTATCAAGAAGGAGTGCTGGATCTTATCAAAAACTTTTTCTGCATCTAATGATTTAATCGTGGGGTTTTTTTGTCTTTACATCTGTTGATGTATTTAATTACATTTATGGTCTTCTGGATGCTAAACCAGCTGCATCCCAGGGATGGTACCTACTTAGTCGTGGTGGATGATTTTTGAGATACGTTGTTGGATCCAGTTTGGTAGGATCTTGTTGAGAATTAGCATCTATGTTCATCAAGGATATTGGCCTGTAGTTCCCTTTGTTGGATCTTTACCTGGTTTGGGTATCAATGTGATGTTAGCTTTATAAAATGATTTGGGGAGATTTCCTTCTTTCTCAACTGCCTGGAATACTTTCAATAGGGTTGGTAAAATCCTAAATTGTTGAGTAAAACTTTATTTATTAATTTTTTGTTGGAGTCTCACTCTTTTACCCAGGCTGGAGTGCAGTGGCATGCTCACAGCCACCATACTGGGTTCAGGCTATCTTTCTATTTCAGCCTTCCAAGTATCTGGAATGACAGGCGTGTACCACCATGACCAGTTCATTTTTTGATTTATGTGGAGACGAGGTCTCACCATGCTTCCCAGGCTGGTCTAGAACCCTTGGCCTCAGGCAGTCCTCTTGCTTCTCAAATTGCTGGGATTAAAAGTGTGAGACACCCTGCCTGGCTTGTAAAATCTCACTCAATAGAGTTAGGATGATTTCCATTCAGTTTTCTAAGTGTCTCACATGACTTTCCATTGAAAAGATAAATGGCTGTCTCTTTAAAAATAAATTTAAACACAGATTCAACATTTAAGGACATTTAAGTCTTCAACACAATGTTGAACCATTACAACAATAGCAGTAAAGAAAATAAAGATCTTTCTATTGAAAATGCCCAACTTTACACATCTGTTTAGTCACATTCATTTGTTGTGAGTTTCTGAAACTTTCTAACTTGGAGGTTAAAGCTAATTGCCGTATCATTTTATCCAAGAGGAATAATGAAGCAGTGTTAGACAGCCAAGGAAATTAGTAGCTAACAGGATGGCTTCAGTAATTACGAATTGGAAGGCTTCTTTTTAAACTGAAGAACCATTACTTTTCATTTTGTTTTGTTTATTTTGGTACAGGAGAGTGTATCATTGCAACCAGTCTGACTTCTTTTTTTTTTTTTTTTTTCAATTTTTTTTAATTAATCAATATTTTTTTATTTTGATACTGTGGGATACAGTTAAGGGTTAGGTATACAAATATGTTTCGTTCAGGCACCTTTGTTGATAAGGGGTGTCACCCCATCCCCAGACAGATATTGACTACTGTTAATCCCACTCCCCCCATAGTTTCCCATCACTGTCAATTCTTTTCTTATAGTATAACGAGAGGTGTTCAAGGTCCACTATATGAATGAAAACGTGTGATACTCAGATCTTTGTTTCTGTGAGAGGTCACTCAGTGTTATAGACTCTAGTTCCATCCAGATTGCTGTGAAATTCATGATTTTGTTCTTTTTTATGGCTGCATAGTATTCCATCATGTATATGTACCACATTTTTTTAATCCAGTCCTCTTTTAATGAACAGCATGGTTGATTCCAGGTTCGTGCTATTGTGAACAATGCTGTGATAAACATCTGTGTGCAGGTATCTTTTTGATAGAGTGATTTGAGATCTTCACGGTATATTCCCAGTAGGAAGATTGTGGAGTCATATGGAAGGTAGATATTTAGAGCTTTTAGGAATTGCCACACTGTTTTCCACAGAGGTTGCACTAGTTTGCACTCCTACCAACAGTGTAGAAGTGTTCCCTTTTCACTACACCCTCTCCAGCAACTGTTATTTTTTGAGTTATTGATAATGACCATTCTGACTGGAGTTAGGTGGTATCTCAGTGTGATTTTGATTTGTACCTCCTTGATGATTAGTGAGGTTGAACATTTCTTCATGTGTCTGTTTGAGAAGTGTCTGTTCATATCTTTTGCCCACTTTATAATGGGGTTGTTTATTTTTTTCTTTTCAGTATGTTTGAGTTCCTTGTAAATCCAAGATGTTAAGCCTTTGATGGACCTGGAGTTGACATACTTTTTCTCAGTCTGTGGGCTGTCTCCCTGCCCTCTTGATGGTTTCTTTGGCTTTGCAGAAGCTTGTCAGTTTATTGAGATCCCACTTGTCTATCTTATCTCTTATGGCCTGTGGGTTTCGGATTTTGTTCAGGAATTGAATGCCAGTTCCAATTTCCATAAGGGTGTGTCCTGCATTTTCTAAGATTCTTATGGTTTGAGGTTTTACATTTAGGTCTCGGATCCATTTAGAGCTAATTTTTGTGTATGGGGATAGATAGGGGTCTTGTTTGAGTCTTCTGCATGTGGTCAGCCAGTTTTCCCAGCAACATTTACTGAATAGGCTCTCCTCTCCCCAGTGGTGGGTGGTGGGGGCTTTGTCAAAGATGAGTTGGTTGAGAAATTGAGGCTTTGCTTCTGGAATCTCAATTCTATTCCATTGGTCTATATGTCTGTTCCTGTACCAGTACCAAACTGTTTTGATTATTGTAGCTCTATGGTAAAGTTTGAAGTCTGGTAATGTGATACCTCCTGCTTTGTTCGTTTTTTTTTTTTTTTTCCTGAGGATTGTT
>NW_007260945.1:18395-20146 GCF_000164805.1 Carlito syrichta
ATAATTTGACTTCCTCTTTTCCTATTTGGATACCCCTGATCACCTTCTCTTTTCTGATTGCTCCAGCTAGGACTTCCAATATTATATTGAACAGGAAGGGAGAGAGTGGGCATCCTTGTCTTGTTCCAGTTTTCAGGGGAAATGGTTCCAATTGTTGTCTGTTTAGGAGTATGCTAGCTGTGGGTTTCTCGTAGATGGCTTTTACTATTTTGAGGTATGTTCCATGTATGCCTAGGTGTTCAAAGGTTCTTATCAGGAAGGGGTGCTGAATTTTATCAAAAGCTTTTTCTACGTCTAATGATATAATCATGTGGGCTTTTTTTCTGTCATTGTTGATGTATTTAATTACATTTATTGTCTTGCGAATGTTGAACCAGCCTTACGTCCCAGGGATGAAGCCTACGTGGTCATGATGGATGATTTTTGAGATGTGTTGTTGAATCCAGTTTGCTAGGATCTTGTTGAGAATTTTGGCATCTATGTTCATCAAAGATATTGGCCTGTAGTTCTTTTTCTTTTGGGGGTCTTTACCTGGCTTGGGTATCAATGTGATATTGACTTCATAGAATGATTTGGGGAGGGTTCCGTTTTTCTCATTCACCTGGAATACTTTCAGTAGGATTGGTATCAGGTCTTACTTAAAAGTCTTATAAAATTTTGCTGGAAAGCCATCTGGTCCAGGGCTTTTTTTTGTAGGTAGTTTTCTTATTACATAGTAAATTTCCTTGATTGTTACTGGTCTATTTAGGGTCTCGATTTCTTCTTGTTTCAACCTAGGCAGGTTGTGTGATGTCAGAAAGTCTTCCATTTCCTTAAGGTTTTCAAGTTTGTTTCCATACAAGTGTACATAGTAGTCTTTAATGATCTTTTGTAATTCTTCGGGATCAGATGTGACTTCATCTTTTGTATTCTGATTGTATTTATTTGGGCATTTTCTCCTTTTTTCTTGGTCAGTCTAGCTAAGGGACCATCAATCTTGTTTATCCTTTCCAAGAACCAGTTTTTTGTTTCATTGATTTTTTGTATTTTCTTTTTGTATTCTATGTCCCGGATTTGGGCTTTTATTTTGGTGATCTGGCTTCTTCTGCTGCAGTTAGGGTTTGGTGATCTTGCTTTTCCAGCTTCCTAAGGTGACTTGTTAGACTGTTGATTTGTGATCCTTCCATTTTCTTCATGTGCGTTTGTAGGGATATGAATTCCCCTCTTACTACAGCTTTCATGGCATCCCAGAGATTTTGGTAAGATGTCTCTTCATTTTCATTTGTTTCCATGCGTCTTTTAATCTCTGTTTTGTTTCATTGTTGACCCAGGAGTTGTTTAGCATCATGCTGTTTAGTTTCCATGTCTTTGTGGGTTTGAGTGGGAGCTTGTTGATGTTGAAATTTATTTTTATTCCACTCTGGTCTGAGAAGGTGCATGACAAAATGTCAATCTTTTGAAATTTGTTTATGCTTGATTTATGGCCAAGTATGTGGTTGATCTTAGAGTATGTTCCATGCAGTGCTGAGTAGAATGTATATTCTGTGGTCATTGGGTGGAGTGTTCTGTAGGTACCAATTAAGTCCATTTGGTCTAGTCACATTGAGGTTCCGGATCTCATTGCTGATTTTTTGTCCTTATGATCTGTCTAGGGTTGTGAGTGGGGTATTAAAGTCTCCAGTTATGATGATGGTGTTAGAGTCAATATCTTTCTTTAGTTTTCCTAGAAGCTGCTTTATGAAAGTTGGCACTCCTGTGTTGGGTGCATATAT
>NW_007260945.1:20413-92535 GCF_000164805.1 Carlito syrichta
CCATCCTCTTACTTTGAGTCTGTGCATGTCCTTTCTAGTGAGATGGGTCTCTTGAAGGCAGTGTATTGTTGCCTGGTGATGTTTTATCCATTTTTCCATTCTATGTCTTTTCAGTGGTGCATTTAGTCCATTCACATTCAGGCTAATTATTGGAATGTGAGAGTTCATCCCTATCATAGAGTTCTTATAGAGTTGTTCTTCCACTTGGTTTTTTGTCTTTCTTTTGGTTTGGGGATTGGTTCATGTGTATTTTATTCTTTTTCCTGTACTCTTGTGAAGAATGTTGTTCTGTTTTTCCCCATTTCTTCTGTGTTTAGTACTTTCTTAAGTGTTTCATGTACAGGTGGTTTGGTGGCAGCGTAAGTTCTTAGGGATTGGATATCTGGGAAAGATTTTAATTCTCCCTCACCGATGAAGCTTAATCTGTCCGGGTAAGTTACTCTTGGTTGAAATTGTTTATCTTTTAGGACTTTGAAGATAGGGTTCCCAGCTCTCCTAGCCTGCAGGGTTTCTGTAGATAAACCTGCTGCTATTCTAATTGGTCTTCCATGGTAGGTGATCTGGCCTTTTTCTCTTGCTGACTCTAGGGTTTTTTCTTTTATACCTACTTTGTTTAGGCAAATTATTATGTGTCTGGGAGTTAGTCTTCTCATATGTTGTCTTGCAGGGGTTCTCTGAATCTATTGTGTTTGAATTTTTGCATCACTAATTAGATAAGGGAAGCTTTCTTGAATAATCTCATGGAAAGTTTGTTCCAGTGTGGTCTCTCTTTCTGCCTCAGGAAGGTCAATTACTCTTAGGTTCGGTCTCTTGAAGTAATTGCTCATCTCTTGAAGGTTTTGTTCTGTCTTTTAAAACTTGTTTTCTGTGTTTTTAACAGTTGGGTTAGTTCTATATTTTGGTCCTCAAGCTCTGAGATTCTTTCTTCTGCTTGGGTAATTCTGCTTTGCATGCTTATCAGTTATTTATTTCATTCACAGTATTCTTTATTACTGTTATCTCAGTTATCAGCTCCTTCCTAGTTTCTTCTTGTCTCTCCCCAATTCTTTTTAATCTCTCCATTAATTTCTTGATATCTAGGTTTGTAGTTTGAGACCAGTCATTCTGGGGGCTCTTCATTGTTTGCATTCTGAAGTCAATTTTCTCATTGTCTGCCCTCCCAGGGGTCTGGGAGAGACCCATATTCTTCTTTTGGTTTTTCCTCATTTGTGTAGGTTTTTCTCTCTCTCCCCCTTTCCCTCCCCTTCTTTAATTCTATTTTTCAGGGAAGGTGGGGTTGCTTTTGCTTCGGTTGTGCAATCTCCTGTTCTTCCTTATGAGGGTTCTCTGGCTTTGTTCACTTTTGAGGCTGGAGCATGGGCTGTACTTTTTGCAGTGTTGAGGATTAACTGAGGGGGAAGCTGTGATTCAGAATCTATCTGCTGATTCCAGGATCCACCAACAGGTGTATGGGCACACTAGAACCTATTTCCCACTACCTTACAATCTGTCTGTGCAGTGGAATATAAGTGTGGTCCCTGGAACAAAAGGAGGTACAAAAGAGGAAAATAATGAAGGGGAGGTCAATAGGAAGTTAGAAAGAGAGAAGAGTGAGAGGGAAAACAGATATACATACCAACTAACAGGTGAAAAAGAGACACAAGGCCAGAGAGAAGTGAAAAAGACACACAAGTAAAATTCCCTAAAGAATACTGGTAGCTACACAAAGACAGAAAAATAAAATCATGACTTTTGATGTGTTTTCCCCATCACAAACAGATAGTATAAGTCAAAAATCAAACAAAAGTGAGCAAAACAAACAGTCAAAATGATAAAATCAAAAGTCAAAATAAGAAATCACACTAGCTCTGGAATCTTTCCTGAGTGTCTAAAGTCTCTTCAGCTCTGATCTCTCGCATCTCCCCTTTGCTTTCATTGCAGGCAGCTAGATTTACTCACGGCTTGGGTTTGTTCTTTTAGCCTGCTGCCTGAGAGGTCTTTGACACTTAGTTACCTGCATCTGATTCACCGTAGGGGAGGGGATTTGTCTCCTGTTTTAGCGATGTTACCTTAGGAACCGAAGTGGAGGCTGCTCGTAGGTGGGCGGGGCAATGCAAATCTCTGCCTGGAAAATGGCAGAGGTGGCAGCTCCTCTTTCGCAGATCCTTTCTCTCTGCTCGTCTGGGTCCCTGGGCAATCCACTATGATGGGCTATGATGACGTGCGAGGCACCAGGGATCAGCTGCACAGCTGGGTGCTGGATCTGGTGTGTCACCAGCAGGCTGGGGTGGAGGAGAGAGTTGGGAGTCCCCTCCTCTGGAGCTGAGAGCCTCTGGTCAGCACCTCCTTAAGATATGCTGTTCCCTTACAGAAGCATGGGGTCGAACGCTGGGTGCCTCAGCCAGGGTGGGCCCAGAGCTCTAGAGCTCCAAAGGGCAGGTGGTGAGAGGCGAGAGTGGCCCTGGGCCCCTCACAGGGTACCTCAGCCAGAAATGGAGCTGGTATCTCTGAGGGGTGGGTGCCCAGAGCCTCCCTGGGTGACCAGTGGCTTGGTGCTGAGTGTTGGGCAAGACGATGTAGCTGGGGAGGGAGCCAAGACCCGAGACTCCCACACAGGCAGGGGTCACATGTAGTGGAGCAGCAGCAGCTGGGGGACACAATATCCGGCCCTGTGTGGGACCGGGGGTCCCCAGGCCTCAGACCGGTGCGGCTGGCATTGGGCTGGGGAGTGGGGGAAGGAAAGTAAGAGTCTTTTTGGGAACTCACGTTTGGAGAATCTTACAACTCCACCTATGCCATCGTCATCTTACCGGAACTCCAGTCTGAATTCTAAAGTTGCAATAACCTAACAAAGTAAGCATCTCTCAGCCCTCTAGAGGACCAGTTCTAGAATTGTCAAAAAACATACACAAGCAAGATTTGATAGATATTTCTAAAAATCTAAATATGACTTAAGTGTAGATTTACATCAACTGATACTATATAAACTTATGTAGTATAGAAATTTATTGAGCACCTACTTTACATAGTAGCTATTAAAAACATGAAAATAATGTTTTATACATCAAAGAGGTTACAGTCTATGGAAAAATAGATAAGAAAATAAATAATTACACAATTGGATAATCTTAAATTTTATTTAACCTCCATTAAAATTTTGTGGTTACAATGGAATATTATGCAGCCATAAAGAAAGACAAATAAATGGACTTTGCAGCAACTTGGATGGATTTGGAGTCGATCATACTCAGTGATCTATCACAGAAACAAAGGACAGAGTATCATATGTTCTCAGTCATAAGTGGACTTTGAACAAGTGGACTTATAATACTTATAATACTTATAATACTATAAGAAAGGGATTGGCAGTAGTGGGAAACTGTCAGGGGAGGGGAATGGGATTGGCAGTTGAGGGAAACTGCTAGGGGAGGGAGGGGCATACCTCATCAACAAGGGCACCTGCATAATCAGCATTTGTATTCCTAACTCTAAATTGTACCCCACATCTTACAATAAAAAAAATGGAAAAAAATATTTTGTGGTTAAATAATAACAAAAAATTCATGCCCATATAGCGTAATTCAGATTATGTTAAATGTATGCTATATAGAAATGAAAATAAATTACAAATGCATGCAAAAACATGGAGGAATCTCATAGGCAAATGCTGAAGCAAAGAAGGCAGACACAAAGAAAGGCGTGTTACAATTCTGTGTATATAAAGTTCAGAAAGAGATGTGATAAGTTATAATTGTGGGAACATTGAGAATTCTGGCAATAATTTGCTTTATTTAATTTTATTCTAGTATCTTAATCTGGATTCTGATTGTATGAGTGTGCCCACTTTGTGAAAATTCATAGAGTTGTACCCTTGATTTTTACTCATTTCCTATATGTATGCTATATTTCAATATTCTCTGATGACAAAACTGATCTATTAGAAACAGGATTTTGATAATCTTTGTGTAGGAGAGAGGAGATTGTGATTGGGATGGGGTACAAGTGAGCTTTTGGGAAAGCTAATGATAATCTACTTCTTTACTGGCTGGTAGTTAAATAGGTATATTTTTGTGAGTATTTTATGTGCATTCATAATTAGTATATATAAATTATATTGAACTAAAAACTAAAAACAAAACACAGACTGTTCACTGTTACATTGCTACACAGTATAGGTGAAAGGGGTAAGGGAATTCAGGTCTAAAAAGTTGACACTGAATGAATGGATAGGTACAAGGAGCCACTTTTCCTTCAATTTAGTCCCAGTGAACCTTGTTGGGGGTCAAGTATTCAGGCTATAGCAATCACAGCATAGCTTATTTGATTAGGCTATTGGGACCTCTCAAAATGCACGTGGGTGGCTTACTTTTCTTCTTTAATATTTTGTCATAATGTATCAAATTAATTGTTAGTACTATATCTTTGATTTATAAATGAGAAACACTCAGTTTTAGCAAAAAGTTTATATATATTTGTGATACAGACCTCCATACTTTTTAGATGTTTTTCTCTTAGGAAAAGTATGACAAACTCTCTGAACACTTCAGTATAGTATTTGCTGGGGAAAGGGGTGTTTAGAAATATGGAACTATTTTATTTTTTTAAAAATTGCATTTCAATATTGTATTATCCTCTGATAATTCTCAGTAATATGGGCAGTAAACATTTTGTAAAATTTGTAAAGTTTTATAAAACATGCCTACCCCTCTCTTTTTGACAGGTTATTTCAAAATTAGGAAAGAACCTCTTAAAAGTCCTTATTAATAATGGCTTAGTGTGTCAGCATTGATACATAAATAGGTTTCTAACCATGAGGAAAAGAAACACAAATAACTGCACTGTGTTTTTATCTGAAAAAAGTCAAACTAAAAAAAACAGTCTCTAAAGAAAATAAGAAATTCTGATTTTTCATTTGCTGAGAGTCATGATGGACTCGTATTCCACAGATTTACTTTGCTTTAACAAATTCTAACATTATTTTTTTCTAGCAATTTAACTGTCAGAACTTGACTAGTAATAACCTGTTTAAGCTGGTTCTACTATTCATTTAATTGAATTTCAGAAATTTAGTTTTTTGTTTTCCTGATAACAAATTTCAGAACCATTTTGAGTTTTTTATATCTCAACATATTGAATCATGTACTTTCTGTAGACTTTTGGTTCCTTTTAGTGGTAAATAACATTAGAGACCAAAGTCTGAGTGCCAGGGATAAAAATCAGCCTAATGAGCATGGTATTACCATAGTAAAACAGTTTTTAAACCATGCTAGAAAAATTACATTGGAAACTTTTGTATTTGAGGGACTTTCATGCATTGTCAGTTAAATTGCCAGTGAAAAATTGGTACTGTTTTCAAAATTACAAATATATGTCTAGTTTTTGGACCAGAAATCCCACTTTGAGGAGTTATACAGATATAACTGTAGAAATATAAAATAGCATATTGATTGTAATAAACTATTGAAAACACTCAAGTTATCTTCCCAAAAGGGCCTTGGTATATTCTTACAATAAACTGCAGCTGCTTTGGGGTTTGTTTGTTTGTTTGTTTGTCTGTTTAAAGAGATGAGGTTCTTGGTATGGCTATGGTATGGCTGCAGGAGAAGTCACAGCAAGGAAATAGATGGGATGGAGAGAGAGGAGAGACTGAAGAACTCACAGTAAGTAGGACCTAGCAATGAAGGACAAAGTTCCTGTCACAGCTCTGAGAAGCGATCAACTCAAGAAGAAACTACAGACTTCCCAACAATGGCTATAAAGATCTCCAAGTTTGAACTTGTACAATCAGACCATAAAGAATCCATCAAACTTCGATCAAGCAAACCTGAACAACCTGCTTCAACAGTCTACAGCTCTTTCAATAGCAACAGCTTTTTTTGTTTGTGTGTTTATTTCTCTTTTTGAGTTTGAGTCTCACTCTGTTGCTCAGGCTGGAGTGCAGTGGCATGCTCACAGCCACCCCAGCGGGGACCTGCTGGGCTCGGTTGATCCTTCCGCCTCAGTCTTCCAAGTAGCCAGAACTACAGGTGTGCACCACCACATCAAGCTAATTTTTTTTTTTTAATTTATTGTAGAGACAAGGTCTCACCAAATTGCCTGGCTGGTCTGGAACCCTCGTCCACTTGCCTTGGCCTTCCAAAGTGTTGGGATTACAGGCTGAGCCACCGAGCCAGCCAGCAACAGCTTTTAATGAAGATGAAGTTAATGTACCCAAGGAAATATCTCTAGGAATAAAGGTAGGCATGGGCCAGGCGCAGTGGCTCAAGCCTGTATTCCCAGCACTTTGGGAGACCCAGGTGAGGGGACTGCCTGAGCCTGTCGGTTGATGACCAGCCTGGGCAACACGGCGAGACCTCCCAATAAATAAAAAAATTAGCCAGGCGTAGTAGTGCACACCCGTAGTTCCGGCTACTTGGAAGGTTGAGGCGGAAGGATACCTGGAGCTCAGCAAGTGGACTCTGGTGTGGGGGTGGCCATGAGCGTGCCACTGCACTCCAGCCAGGCCAACGGAGTGAGACTCCAACTCAAAAAAAAAAAAAAAAGCATGAAGAATACTGAATGGGACCCACCAACAACAGCTGAACCACACTCCTTCGGTAAGGGAAAGCATGAGTTGCCTGATAACCTGAAGCTATTGGAGCAGATTCTAAACTCATCTAGATAACATCCTTGATCAAGGTAATCAAACGATGTGCTTTAAAATTGGGGTATGAGGTGGGTGTAAAGTTAAAAGTTGCAGTTTACTTTTTAAAAAAACAGTCTAAAACTGTCTTTGGAGTCTTTTTTGAAAAATATTGAATAGTACACTAATAAATGGGAGTTAGAAATTAGAGATAATTTGTGTTTTATATACAAATTCAAAGACATTTGCAAATTTTATAGTTTCATGTGATTCATTTTCAAAGATTACAGATAATAATGACATCAGAAATGGCATCCCTTTAAGCATGGCATATATTTTTAAACAAAACTAGTTGCACATTTAAAAAGAAACAAAAAGTTATTCTTTTAAACTTCAAGCACTTACTCTTTAATTTAAGTCTGTCATTACCTAAACAATCTGACTTCCAGGACAGCTTTAAAAAGAAGGAATATTGTATAGAGAGCAAAATATTGATAGACTTGACTAAAAGTAAATTTAGATAATATTAAAATGTAGTTTTTTCTTATGGGTATTGGTTTAATTTCAATTTTTTATAAACTGGGTATTGAGTTGCTTTCAGAAGATAAGAGACACTTATCCCATTAAAAATGACAAGTGTTTGAAATTTTACGTAAATTGTTGTGTATTTTATTTATTTATTTATTTATTTATTTTTATTTTTGGGGTTGGAGTCTCACTCCTCACCCAGGCAGGAGTGCAGTGGCACACTCACGGCCACCCCAGCGTCAACCTGCTGGGCTCCGGCGATCCTTCCACCTCAGCCTTCCAAGTAGCTGGAACTACAGGTGCGCACTACTGCACACAGCTAATTTTTGATTTCTTGTAGGGATAAGGTTTCGCCAAGTTGCCAGGACTGGTTTCCAACCATCAGCCTCAGACAATTCACTCACCTGCGGCCTCCCAAAGTGCTGGGATTACAGGCTGAGCCACCAGGCCCTACTGTGTACTTGAAATAGCCCATTTCACCTTGATGGGTTTTATCTACCTTTGAAATCTTCAAAGAACAATTATTTACTATCAAAGTAAATCAGCACTTTAAGTATGTTTCTCTTGGTTTTGTCTTTAACTAGTTCCTGTGAGCATTTAAAAGAAAGAAAGAAAAAGAGAAAGAGAGAGGGAGGGAGCGAGGGAGAGAGGCAGGGAAAGAGGGAAGGAGGGCAGGTGGGAAGGAGAGAGGGAGGGGAGAAAGGGAAGGGCCAAGGGAGGGGAGGAAGGGAAGAAAGAAGGAGAAAGTTTTCTTTGAAATGACATGGGAGGAACTCCAGGACGTATTGTTAAATGAAAACAAGAAACAAGGGTGAACACTTAACTATATTTGCTTATTTTTGCAGAGGGAATCTGCAAGAAGATTGAAAAGAACTCCCCCCCAGGCCCCCCCCCCAAAGAGAAGTGTTTATTTCTTGGGGTTAAGGTTTGAAACAAAGTGATTAGCTATAAGAATAATATTAAGATTTTTCACTATATGCCTCTTTCTTTTATAAAAAGTGTTAAGAACAATGTATATTACTCCCCAAATATTTAAAATAATATATATTCACATTTTTAAAATAACCTAATAAAATGTAAAAATGAAAATATACGTCTGTTATGATCTCATCAAGATTCTTCTTCAACATAACCATTTAATGTTTTTAACCACTCAAGCAAAGTATAATTTGTACTCTCCTTCCTTTCACAATTTAATGAGCTATATAATTTTCCACCTAAGTGAAAACTTGATGGAAACTAATGTAATTACTTATTTATTACCTATACAGTTACAATAAACAAATCCAATATAATACTGAAAGTATGGAATGAATAATATTAATATTATAGTTGTTTGGTTTTTACTTTCTGAGTCAGGATCTCATTTTGCCACCCAGACTGGAGTGCAGTGGCATGATTCCAGCAAACTGAGCCTTAATCTCTTGAACTCAAGTGATTCTTTCATCTGAGCCTCCCTAGTAGCTGGCACTCCAGGAGTGAGCCACCATGCCCAGCTTATTAAAAAATAAATTTTTTTTTAGTAGAGATGAGATCTCACTATGTTGCTCAGGCTCGTCTCAAACAATACAGAAATTCATATAGAAACATAAACGACCATGAGTAGCCAAAACAATCCTTAGCAAAAGAAACAAAGCAGGAGGCATCACACTTCCAGACTTCAAACTTTATTATAAGGCTACAGTAATCAAAACAGCCTGGAATTGGTACAAGAACAGGCACATAGACCAATGGAACAGGATAGAGATTTTGGAAGCAAAACCTCAATTCCTCAACAAACTCATCTTTGACAAAGCCTTCAACAACAACTGCTGGGAAGAAGAGAACCAATTCTGTAAATGGTGCTGGGAAAACTGGCTGACCACATGCAGAAGATTGAAACAGGACCCCTACCTATCACCATACACAAAAATTAACTCTAAATGGATCAAAGAACTAAACGTAAAACCTCACACTATAAGAATCTTAGAACGCGCAGGACACACCCTTATGGAAATTGAAACTGGGAATCAATTCCTATTCAGAACCCTAAAGGCCAACACCTTAAGAAATAAGATAGACAAGTGGGACCTCATCAAATTAAGGAGCCTCTGCAAAGCAAAAGAAACCATCAAGAGAGCAGGGAGAAAGCCCACAGAATGGGAAAAAATATTTGCCAACTGTATATCTGACAGAGGCCTAACATCTAGGATCTACAAGGAACTCCAATGCGCCAAAAGGAAAAAAACAAACAGCGCTTTAAAAAAGTGGGCAAAAGACATGAATAGACACTTCTCAAATGAAGATATATGGGCAGCCAACAGACACATGAAAAAGTGCTCACCCTCACTCATCATAAGAGAAATGCAAATCAAAACCACCTTGAGATACCACTCCTGTAAGAATGGCTATCATTAATAAAACAAACAACAGATGCTGGTGAGAATGTGGAGAAAAAGGAACACTTCTACACTGCTGGAATCTCAAAGAGACTAGTACAATCTCTTTGGAAGACAGTGTGGCAATTTCTGAAAGAACTAGAAATTGACCTTCCATATGAGCCAGCAATTCCCCTATTGGGGATATACCCAGAGGAACTCAAATATTTCTACAAAAAAGATACTTGCACACGTATGTTTGTTGCAGCACAATTCATGATAGCAAAAACATGGAACCAACCCTGTTGCCATTTGAAGCTGGACTGGATAAAAAAAATGTGGTACATATACACAATGGAACATTATGCAGCCATAAAGGACAAATATATGGACTTTGCAGCAACTTAGATGGATTTGGAGTCGATCATACTCAGTTATTTATCACAGAAACAAAGAACTGAGTTCCATATGTTCTCACTCATAAGGTGACCTTGAACAATTATAATGCTATAATAAAGCAAATGGCAGTAGTGGGAAACTGTCGGGGGGTGGTTAGGACTGGCAGTTGAGGGAAACTGCTGGGGAGAGAGGGCATACCTCATCAACAAGGGTACCTGCATGATCAATGTTTATAAACCTAACCCTTAATTGTACTCTACATCTTTATAATAAATAAATAAATTTTAAAATATTGTGTTTGTAGAGATGAGGTCTCACTATGTTGCTCAGGCTGTTCTCAAACTCCTGGGCTCAAGTGATCCCCCCTCCTCAACCTCCCAAAGTGCTGGAATTACAGGTGTGAGCTACTGTACCCAGGCTATTATAGTCTTCTTTGGCAATCATCCTTTGAATATATTTCACAAACATTGCATTATCAAATTAATTTTTTCTTGACTCAACAGTAGTAATTTCTCATTCTGTTATAATTATGTCAAATTTCCCATTAAGTGCTATGTTTCAATATTTTAGGTTCATTTTAAACTTAAAACTGCTGCTGTTTCCATAGATCTTTCCTACTAGCTCTTACATAGAGTTGTGGAAGCTAGTTCTACTCCTCCAAATATTTATATCTGAAGTCATTATTAAAGTATCTGTTAGCCACTGTATCAAACAATTCCAGTGCTCTAAAATATCTGTGTGTTTGTTCTTTCTTCTTCCAGGAGAAACAGCCAAGCACCTTTTCCAATCTTTTTTGCTATTAAATTTGACAATTCGACTGAGTTCTAGCCAATAAGATGGGAGGGCAGTGATGTTGCTACTTTCAGACATTGCTCATAACAATCTTCTTCCTAGAACTTTCACTCTTTTTTCCCTACGTATGGACCAAATAAACAATTTCCTTGACTTAGAAGAGGACACTGAACAAAATAGAAAATAAGACTTGACCTCTAGATCAAGTCTCCATGAATGATTACACAGAGCAGATCTGATTACTTCTGCTTCAACAACCTAGTTTGAATTTACCACATGTTTAATATTTATGATGTTAAACCCTTAGTAATTTGTAGTTGTTATAGAATTAATCTACTTGAGGAATAAAAACAACCAAAATTAACTCTAAATTGATCAAAGACCTAAACGTAAAACCTCAAATTATAAGAATCTTAGAAAACGCAGAAGATACCCCTATGGAAATTGGAACTGGCAACCAATTCCTGATCAAAATCCCAAATGCCCATGCCATAAGAGATGAGATAGACAAGTGGAACCTCATCTAACGAGCTTGTGCAAAGCAAAAGAAACTATCTAGAGAGCAGGGAGACAGCCCACAGAATGGGAAAAATTTCTTGCCAACTGTATATCTGACAAAGGCCTAACATCTAGGATCTACAAGGAACTCAAACATACTAAAATGAAGAAAACAAACATCACCATTAAAAAGTGAGCAAAAGACACGAATAGACACTTCTCAAAAGAAGATATATGGGCAGCCAACAGACACATGAAAAAAAGGCTCAGCCTCACTCATCATCAGAGAAATGCAAATCAAAACCGCATTGAGATACCACCTAACCCCAGTAAGCATGGCCATCATTATAAAACAAACAACAACAGATGCTGGCGAGGATGTGGAGAAAAAGGAACGCTTCCACACTGCTGATGGGAATGCAAACTAGTGCAACCTCTTTGGAAGACAGTGTGACAATTTCTGAAAGAACTAGAAATTGACCTTCCATATACTCCAGCAATTCTCCTATTGGGAATTTACCTGGAGGAACTCAAATCATTACAAAAAAGATACCTGGGGAGTGGGACTGGCAGTTGAAGGAAACTGCCAGGGGAGGGAGGGACACACCTCATCAACAAGGGTACCTGCATAATCAATGTTTGTATGCCTAACCCTGAATTGTACCCCACATCTTTATAATAATTTTTTTTTAAAAAGAAATAAAGACAACATTTTAGGACATCTGAAATCACTTTAAGGCATTGTTAAACATATAAACTTCATTTCTTTTCTTTTTTTTTTTTTTACAAATTACTGTGATTTTTTCTTTCACTAAACACTAAAATAAAAATTCAGGAAATATTACAATCTATATAATCCAGTGTTTAAAGTGGGTTTTAAAATGTGAGTTATGATTACAGTGAGCAAAGTACTATAGGCCGTAGAGCACATAATAGCACGTTTGATAAAAGCACTCAGTTTTACATGTCTGATTCCAGTTTAAATTTAGCAAGAATCTAGTCTCATGTGGGACCATAAATTTTAATTTATTTTTCCTTTATTTCTGGGTTATTAGCATTTTCTTTGACATCATATATATTTTTCCCTGTATCTTTACTATATTGCTATTACATATTGTCACAACAAACAAAATATTTAAGTATTAAGTATAAACATTTCTAAATCTTAATTTTAGCATAATTCCATCTTCCTCTTTTTATTAATTATTTTATTATTTAAATTTTGGCTCTAAGGTGAATATGTAAAAAAGGATACAAAATGATACTTATA
The DNA here is from genome assembly GCF_000164805.1 of Carlito syrichta. Classification (NCBI taxonomy): domain Eukaryota; kingdom Metazoa; phylum Chordata; class Mammalia; order Primates; family Tarsiidae; genus Carlito; species Carlito syrichta. The sequence goes on from NW_007260945.1 coordinate 32,859, forward strand.
TGGAAATTGTTTAGTAAACTTTGCTTTTTCTCTTTTATTCCCCTTATTAATATTATCTAGCATGTTATAAATTATTAGATCTCTAAAAAGAAAAAACTATCATCTGAAACGCATAAGGGGAAAAAAACAACAGTGAGGATTAGAATATTACATTTATTAAAAATTTTGCATTTAATAAATTTAAAAGATATAAAATACATATTTTAATGGTTTTATGTAAAATTCTCTTCTAATGATTCTTTATTATAGAATAACCCTGTGTGTCTGTTTTTGTGTCTATGTGTATGTCTGTATTCACCATGGCCATTATTTTTTCATCAAAGGAAAGTTTATTATTGAATAAAAATATTTATTACCTTAATAGAACATGTGTTCAGTTTCCTAAGGTAATTCAAAAAAGGTTAAAATATAACCAATTTTATATGAAATATGATTGGATTAATAGTAAAGTTTATAAAAGAAACGAGATCTTTAAACTTTATTAGTAAGTTCATGAACTAAAGAAAATGTTTGAGAAAATGTTTTCAGCCAGACCTTTTAAAACATTTGCTTGATACAATACTTCTCTGGTTTGGGAGAAGAAATAAGAATAGCCAGCACATGCTATAGCCTTTCCACTCATATAAATATGAATTATTATAGGTTTATGATTATAAATATAAAATTTTACCAAGTTGAGAAATATTTTTTGCAACTGCTTTATTTCAAAGAATGCCAAAATATTTTTTAATATAATAAAATACAAATTATTTCTCAGTTTGAGAATTTCCATTTTTGATGATTTCAATTAGAAACTTTAAAATTACCTTTTAAAATACATTTTTTTGGTAAATATTACATCTTTGAAAGTAATTAAAATATATGTGTTGAAACTAAGATTTTCAAAAATATAAAAATTAGGGTAACAGAATATTTTAATTCAAGAAAAAAATTTATATTTTTGCATTATAACTAGAGAAAACTTTGTAATGCTCTGATTTTTGGAATTCCTATATATGCTTTTATATAAATTTTACATCTTTATTTATTTAATTTTTTATTGGAGATCATGTAAATCTAGTATTAGGACTTTAACAATTTAGGCTTTATAAAAATATACATGATACTCTGACCACTAAGTTAATGGAGCAGTGACCACACATGACAAAAAATACAGACTTTAAAAAGTTAGTTTAAAAAAGTTGCTAAACAAATAACAACAGCCCACAATGGGAATCAACAATCAACCCTGAGGAAGGGAAATAATCTGTATTCCAGAGGTACTACATATAATATTCAGAATGCAAGTTTTCAGCAACCACAAAATAAGGCTATACACACTCTAGACATTTAGACTTTACGTAGACAATGCTAAAACAGATAATGAAGAACGTTATTCATATGTTGATAAAAGGTCAATACATTAAAAAGATATACAAATGATAAATCTGCAGGCACCTTTAAAAAACGGAGCCTCAAAATATATGGAGTAAAATTTGACAGAATGGAAGAAACAATCTAACAATAAGAATTGGGTACTTCAGTGCTCCACTTTCAACAATGAGTAGAACAATTACATAGTCTTTCCAAACCTCTTGATCAAAATTAATTTTTCTCACCTGTGGAATTCCATGAGCTCTTTGTTTATATTTCAAATTTAGCACTTATTCTAGTCTGAATTGTATAATCCTCTTGGCCATCTTTCCTCTATGCTACACTGTTGAAAGAAAGTTTTGTGACATAATTCCACCTTTCACAAGGAAAAAAGAGTGAAATTTGTTGCTCAAGACAACTTATTAAGCCAAAAATCACAGAAGGAGGAGAAACAGTCAGACTCTAGTACTGTTGGAGGAATATGTTAGATAAATAAAGAAATAAGGAGGCACAGCAAGGGAGAGATGAGTTTGATAACATCAACATTATAAATTATCAGGGGAATGTGTAGGTTTAACTTCTATCTAAGATATTACTTGGGCTGAGTATTTGACTTCCTGAATTGAATAGAGAACGTTAGGCATAAATTCTACTTATGTCTGCAGATAGATAGATTCTGTTATTCTATCAAGCTCCAAAATAAACACCAAATTATATATTGAGTGGCATGATATTAGTAAGGGAAGGAACTAGGTTTAGAAATGAAATACAGTTGTAAAACTTCTCAAGATGTGTCCATCATAGGAGGTAAAAAAGAATAAACTGCTACTGAGGTATTATAAAGTTTCTTCAAGACGTATTACCATCAAAAACAATTTATTACATGCCTGCTGGTGAGTCATGAAGTGGTGACTCTTACACTGACACTTAATAAACATAATATACATGTAATTTATTGGATTTTTATATTTAACAATTACTTTATAGATTTCAGTAGAAGTCTAAGGTCATACAATTATACAATAAAATTTATTATTTGAATAGTAATAATGCTTTGTTGACTTAACTATGGCAATTCAGCTCCTGAAATAAAATTGTATGAACCTTGTGGAAACAGCAAAATTTAAATGTAGTGACATTAAATTCTTTCTTAAAACTGAGTTTGATGTTTTTGATGAGACATGTTACAAAGTAGGAGTAAAAGAACCTAAAGGAAATGAAAGCTATTGGAGGCTCAGTGACAAAGGTTTCATCCTTTCAACTGACCTGGAAACATGTAAGTAAGAAAAAAACACACTTCTTCCTTTATGTGATATCCTTGTAGTTAATTAACTTTCTATATGTTGTCTGTTTTAAAGTAAAAATGGGGATCTGCCATTAAGTTGCACTTTGGAAGGATAAAAAAATTACCCTAACTCTTGATTTCTCACATTCAGTGAAGTAGCGAAGAATTCAATGGAAGTAGGAGGAGTCAATCTGGGAATGAGAAAGGTAGTATTACTACTCAGCAAATGATCTGTTGCCTACTTTGGGCCTTGACAGAATCATAAAATCTGTTTGTAGACCCAGGCAGAACTTGTGTATAACATTTTTCTCTATACAATTCAGAAAATTAAACACTAAGTTTATTTAATGTTCTCTTAGATAGAGTCTAAATCTACATAGTACCCCTGATAGTTTATAATCTGAAGGTTATTAGACTCATGCTTTTTTTTAAATGTCAAACTATATCTATATTAGAAGCCATGAGATCTGGATTAAAGTGGAAAATTTCTCTGGAGATATATTTGGAAGATAAAGCACATGGAAGGCAAAGTACACATCTCGTGTAGATCCATTTCCAAGACAAGTGTAGAAAAACTTCAGTGATTTAGACAGATTCTCTGGCAAGGGTCTGCCTGATATATCCTCTCAGTGAGCTAAGAATCTTTAGATTATTTAGCACAGGTTTTAAAAATGTATAAATATTTTATAGCCACTTTCAAAATAAGGACAAGGATCTCAATATAGTTACTATAAATTGCCATAGCTTTATAGAGCAGAAACAATGAATTAAAATCAAACAGATGGCCAATTAAGAACTGCTTTTATGGAGAATGGAATGCAAGAACTATTTGGGTAGCAGACCACTGAATCATTTAGCCCTCTGAATGTACTACCATGCTTTACAACTAATACCAGTATTTTATATGAGTCATGAGAATGTTCTATATGATGTTACTTCAACATATCTCCAACAACCTACTACTTCATACCACCTGTACTTCTCCCAAGCCACTGCCACCTCTTACTTGATATTGCTATAATAGCCTCCTAACTGGACTCCCTGCTTCTACTCTTTTCTCTCTCATAGTCTCTTCTCAACACAGGTATGAGAAGAGTAATTCTAACAATAGGCAGACCATGTCATTTCTCAAACCCTATAATGGCTCCCATGTCCCAGAAGAAAAGCCATAGTTCTTACAATGACCAATTTAGTTTGAGTTTTTTAAAAATAGAGCCTGAGATGAGGAGTCTTGTAAAATTGATGTTGTGAAGGTGCAATCCCAGGTGCAACCTGTAAGGAAGAGCTTGAAGCAGAGCAGAGAAAAGAGCCCAGAAAGTAGGTAGTCTCAGTAACAGTGACCTTGGCTTGATCTACAGCAAGAGGGCTCTGGTGCAAAAATGGATCACAGAGCTATCTCCTCTTAAGTCAAAGAGATCAGCCTTGTAAGCCTTCATGTCTGTCCATCATTGGCTGTGGGCAAGGGGTGACTTCCCAGGTCATGTGGCTGCGATTGCTGAGCACTTATAGCATTGAGGGAGCAGTCCATGGATTTGATGAGAAGGTAAGGGCAGGCCCTGACACAGCTACTGCTGTGATCTATAGGCCTCATAGCATGTGGCACCCAGTACCTCTCTGACCTCATTGTCTGTCACTCAAACAAAAAAGACTTTCATTGTTTCATTCAGTAAACATTTACTGAATATGACACAAATGGCAGGCAGTGTTCTAGGTCTGGTGGATACAGTAGACCAAGACAGGTAAAGTCCTTAAAGTCATCTAATGAGAGATAAACAATTGGCAAAAATAAAAATATCTGCCATGATCCATTCTAGAAAGATAATTAAAATAGCATGAGACACAATTGTTATTAAGTGGTCAGGGAAAGACTCTTTCCTAAAATGTTACCTAATCTTAAGTTGCAATAATAAAAAAGAGCTAGCTAGGCTGGAAAAATCCCATGAGAGGAAAAAGGTAGTACAAAGGATATACAATTTTAAAAGTAACAGCATTAAGTAGACAGGGACAGAAGTGCAAATAGTGACTTATGAAAATTATAATAATTTTGTGGTAAAGAGGAGTAGAGAAAAAAGTTGATTGCTGGAGGAGTATTGGGATTTGGCTTTGTTTTCAAAGAGATGGATAATATTTTAGCAAGACTGTATACTAATAGGAATGATCTAGTGGAGAGAGAGGAATTTATGGTATGTGAGAGCAGAGATAACTACAGGATTAAAGTTTAACTTTCATAAAGTTATCTGTGGAGACGTTGACTTTGAAATGGTAAAGACTCCATAATTACAGAAGAACAAGCAGAGAAAACAGTAAATTTGATTATGGAGATAGCTGATGAGCTAAGAGTTAGGGAAGAAAGTAATTGTTGGAGTTTTGAGAGAGAAAAATAGGTGGAAAATGGCTATTTATATTGTGGGAAAGTGAGCAGTTAGAAAAATGTCAAAGAAAACAAGAACCTTTTTGCACTGCTGAAAATATAAATAATATAGCTTTTTTGAATAGCAATTTGGCAGCATTCAATGAAACAAAGGATATGTGTATATGCTATTATCAGCTATCACATTCTTGGCTATATATTCCAAAGAATCTTTTAAACAGACACAGAAAGAGGCATGGGAAAAAACTACACCCCAGCATTGTTTCTGCATTAGAAATGTGGCCATCAACTGGATGATGGGTAGATAACATGTCAAAAATACATGCAAGAGTCAAAAGAATGGACCAATTCCATATATATCACTAAGGTTAGATGTCTAATACAAAATGTTGAATCTGAAAAGTCAGAAGCAGAATGAGAAGTACAATTCAATTTCCTTAAATTAAACACATAAAGCAATATTTCACATACTGCTTATTGATATGCATGCATAACAGTTGGCCTAATTGGTGGGAAAAGAAGAATGAAGTCTGAATGGGAGGTGAAAATAAAATAAAATATTGAAAGTAAAATAAAAATAAAGTCTGGCATGATCAATGATAACAGTTTACAGTAATGATGATTAGTCTATTGTATCTCCAAGGCTCCCATGTAATGACAATAACACAAACAGAAGCCTAGATACAGAAGATAGAATACTTCAGTGCACATATTATTTACAAAAAGAAGAAAAAATTTATAATCGTCTTATAGAAGATTATAAAATTTCATGGGAGAAAGATCCCCTAAGTTTTCCAATAAGTAACAAAGATGACTAGAAATTACGGTACTTCTATACCACCCATCATTACTAATTTGGGATTTATGAGAAATCATTGATAACACATTTATTGAGTGTGCCGTATTTATTGTCTTGTTTTAGTCAACTTAACTATTGATAAGAGTTTTTTCTTTCCTTGTTTTTTTTTGAGTTGGAGTCTCACTTTGTCGCCCAGACTGGAGTGCAGTGGCCACTCCTGGCCACGGCAGCCTCGGCCTGCTGGGCTCCAGCGATCCTTCCGCCTCAGCCTTCCAAGTAACCAGAATTACAGGCACGCGCCACCATGCCCAGCTGATTTTTTTTTTTTTTTTTTAATTGTAGAGATGAGGTCTCGCTGCCCAGGTGGGTCTCGAACCCGCAGGCTCAGGCAATTCACTCACCTCAGCCTCCCAAAGGTGCGGGATTACAGGCTGAGCCACTGAACCTGGCGATAAGAGCTTTTTCTAAAGGTTCATTCTGATTTGTACTCCTGTCCATATTTTTCACTGTAAAAGTTGAGTGCTTCAACAGAGACATATTCAATGGGTGTTCTGAGAAAGCTAACCGAGATTTGGGATGTATAATTATATTACTGTTTTATGTACTAGTATCTTCCCAATTATCTTTGCCTTGTTCTTTCTTAAGTTCAGTGCATGATTTTTGAAGAATGGTACTGTTGATATTTTGGGCTGGATAACTATTCAGTTGGTGTAATGTCCTGTGCATTTTAGGATTTCAGCAGCATCCCTAGTCTCTACTCGCTAGATGCCAGTAGCATCACTCCCCCAGTTGTTACGACGAAAAATGTCTCCAGATATTATCCAATGTCTCCTGAGAGTTTACCAGTAAGATAATGCAAAGCTGCACGATTCCTAAGAAGTTGATCAGATTTATTGTTGTGAATTCTTCCATAGACTGCCTACTCTCTGCAGATAAAGCACACCAAATTTTGTAGGGAACCCACATGTATAAGAATATTCAAATAACAGAAATAAATGTCCTGTCTGTAGACACACTCTAAAAACGTACTTTAATATTATATTATTAGGTCAGACCATGTGAAATTCTGATGATGAACCAATATGGCAGCTTCACATGGTTTCTATTTGATATTACCAAAATCTGCTATCATATTGTCTATTTGTTTCCCCTACTAGAACTTATTTTCCTCGAGAGTTCATTATTATATTCATCATTTTAAATACTGTGTCTAACACAGAGTGTGCACTTTGTAAATATGGATCATAAATATTAATTAATAATCAATACACACAAACACAATTACACATTTAGCTGGGCACAGCAGCTCTCATTTGTAATCTCAGCACTTTGGGAGGCCAAGATGAGAGGATTGCTCGAGCCAAGGAGCTTAAGACCAGCCTAGGCAATGTGGCAAGACATCGTCTCTACAAGTAATTAAATAAAAAAAAACTTAGTCGAACATAGTGGCATGCACCTGTAGTCCCAGCTAATCGGAAGGCTGAGGCAGGGGATTGCCTGAACCCCATTTGTCAAAGTTCTCTCTCTCTCTCTGTCTGTGTGTGTACACACACACACACACACACACACACACACACACACACATCTATATGAATTGTTACAGGAGTAAAATAAATTACTTAATAGTAGAAAACATCTAGTATTCCAGTGATTTGAAAACTTTTTGCTTCTCTTCAAAATACTTATGACTTAATTTTAGTCATCTCATTCATCTCTCACTGTGTCATAATGCGGACTTTGGAGTAAGATTTCAAAGTTTGAATCTCAGCAGCATTACATACCTGCTGTGTAAACTTATCTGTAAATGAATATGACAATACTTCAGTGGATTGCTGTGATGTTTAAATGTACAACATTTGCAAAGCACCCAACACAGTGTCAGTCTAGGGTTAGCATTCAATGTATGTTAGGTACCTTTTTATTTATTTTCCCATTCCTGCTGATTGAACTTATTATGATTTGCCTCTGTTTGGTTTTTCTTTTTGTTTTCAGCATTTCTCCTCAGTTTGGATAATACTTCTCAACTGAGGATTTATTCAAGAGAAGTAGGAAGTCAGGGGATATACTATGTTTGCCTATTTCATTTTTGAAGCTAAAAATAAATTTCCATTAACTATAATATACAAATGTACATTTAGTTGCACTCTGTATTTGGTTGATGTACAGAATTTTAGGACTTGCTTATTATTAGACTTTAACATAATGACTTTCCACTATAATCATACTTCTTAAAGTATTTAATATTGAAGTGCAGTTTCTTTAATCTTTACAAATAGAAAGGATAATTATATTGCAATTGCACAATTTTTAAAAGATATTATTAAATGCATTTACACATTTTTCATTAAGTTAAATTATACACTAAGAATAGTAGTTTAAAACATGTCTTTTCTGTTTAAATTTTTTTTTAATTTTAAGAAGGATTGCAAGCTAAATTACACAAAGACATATTGAAAAGACTGCATGCATGTGTTGTGCTCAGACCAAATGTTGTCTTTCTAGAATTTTATTTTTTAAATGAAACATTTATTGAACACACTGATTTGCAAAAGTGTTTCATTAGCTTTTTGATTCCAAAATGAATTGCATTCTTCTTTTGTTGTTAGATTCTAATTTAACAACAGGTACAACTGCTCCTACAAAAATTGCCCTTTTGCAACCAGAAATACTTGCCAGGAACATAGCACAACTCATGTATCTGTTTAAAAATCTACTTCATATAGTGAGCAAGAGACCCTTTAAAACAGCAGTCCCCAACCGTTTTTTCATTTTTGGCATCAGGGACCGATTTCGTGAAAGACAATTTTTTTCCATGGATGGCAGGGGCTGGAGGGCATCATTAGACATTAGATTCCCACAAGGAGCCGGCAACCCAGATCCCTTGTATGTGCAGTTCACAATAGGGTTCACACTCTGAGAAACTAATGCTGCTACTTATCTGTCAGGAGCTGCTCCTTGCCCATTGCTCACCTCCTCCTGTGCAGCCCGGTTCCTAACTAGTCACAGACAGTACTGATCTGCTGCCCAGGGTTGGGGACCCCTGCTTAAAGACTGATGTGAAAACATACATGATAATATAAAAGAACAATCAATACCAAGAGAAAAAAGAAAAAAAATAATCCTATCTTCCTTGCAAAAAAGGCCTCCAGAAACCCTTTTTACTTGATTTGCTCTACAACTCTAGGAGTTAATCCTATCTCATATGCACTCCATTCTAACTATTCACACCTCAAAGACAGGTGTGAAAAGAAAGGAAGAGTAACTCCCCAATAGGTCCTAGTATACTGACACCTCTTGTGCACATTTAGTTAGCCAAAATGCATGTGTACACATTCACTCATACTACACACACAAGTGCATGCATCAACACTCCAACTATTCTGTTCTCCAACTTAGAAAAAATTGAGTGTGCCATCATTCCCCTTTCTGACCTTTGTCCATCTCTATCCACTTTTCACCTTTTCCCTTTTGCCCCCTTATTCCTTTATTTATCATTATATTTTTGCCTTCACATAGTCTCTCCCCGCCTATACACATAGTATCTCTAGGAAGGTGCTTTGTGAGAAATATATCTTTAGGCCCCTCTTTCTCTGGGAAAATTCGAGGATTCCCTTTGCTTTATTTTTCATTAAGTTGCCAGTTCTGGACACATTCTAAATGGCAGGTTACAAATTTAGATTATCCTCATCTGACTTTAGTCAAACTAAGTTAATCTATATCAGTCATATATATATATGTGTGTGTATGTGAATGTGTGTGTGTGTATACATAATATATATATATATCCTGCCCCATTTACTTCTCACAAAACAAAGATATTATTTTCTCCATTTCAAAGCTTTAAAAAAGCAATTTAATAGAAGTCCAACATTTTCCCCAGTAGCACACAGCTAGTAAGCAGAAGAACTGAACTGAACTCATAAGCCAAGTTTCTGACCCCAAAGCCTATGATCTTTCTTCTGCATTGCTGATTGTCCTGGTCATCACAGTGAGCCCTGGTAGCACACTGTGTTTGTTTGTGTGGCAGGTCATTAGATCTGTGTCCTAGTTTACTAGTGAACACTAGTATACCCGCTTTATAATGGGATATGGGGGTTGTTGAAAGTCCTGATTTCACTAGAGACAGAATAATTTCCTCTATAACCAAGTTTTAGCTACAGATCTTCTCCCTGTACCTTCTTGAATTAGTTTTACCCATTTGACTTTCTATAATCCCCCTTTGATCTTATCTGCCACACAGAGTTAAGACGATCTTCATGCACTTTGCATAAGGTGAGGGAAGTTCAATAGTAATTCATAACAACTGTAATGTAATATCAACTGCTGGTTTTAGAGTCTCAAAATTTTGTTTTATAAGAGGGACAAAAACATTGACATACACATTTGGTCTCCAGGGGTTGTTAAGGAGGGGGTATCCTTTGTTAGTATTAAGCCTACTTTTTTCTTGTGCCTGCTGGAAGTCATGAGTAAAAATCTAGAGCTTCTTTATGAAACCCTCCATCTGAAACCCCCTGAAGAAACCCAGAGTCTATAAAGTTCCCAGATTTTCAGTTATCTCCACTGTATGAGCAGACTTTTCCAGGTCTTTAACAACTGCCATCAATATGAATTGCTTTTCTATAACTTTTGAGTTATAGCCATCTGAGGTTGGAAACCTCAGTTTTAAAGGAATTTTGTTTGGTTTTCATCACTACATATAGTGCTTTCTGACAGCCTGCTAAGTGCTTTGGCTGAAGTTCACTTTTACCTTTTATTTGTTACCTTGATCTTAAGAGGTATGAAAGTTGGCATACAAGCAAAGCTATGGAAAGAAAATAAAAGGTAAGTCAGCCAAAAAGTCTCAGGGTATTTATTTTTAATTTCATATGGATGATTAGACATATATAAAGGCTTATGACCAAATAAAAAGAAGTTGAAAGTACAGAAACATTTAAGGAGAAAGGAAAACTTTCTCATATCATGTCACTGAGCAAACTACTTCAAACCTAAGTAATGTCCTTTCAGAACTCTATACACTTCATTGACAAAGAAAGAAAATGAACATAAATGATTAATTTAATAAAATGTGTTGGCTAATGGTGTGTGTCTGCCTTGGCAAGTTATGGCTGCATTATAAATTCTTTTCCTAGTAAGAAATACCAAGACAAAACTGAAACTCTAATTTCATGAAATGAATGGGTACACTAGAATAACACTATGGTTGCCTGTAGTTGGAGAAGCCAGCAGAAGGCAGATGTTTATTTCACAATAACATAAAATAATAATTGGCTTTTATTCCTCACCAAATATTGTAACTCTAGATGCTAACTTGGGCCCCTTTTTTGCCAAGACCCTCAGTATTAGTAGTCTTATCTCCATCCATAGCTCCTCATGTGTAGAATACCTCTCAAAGAAACTTACAAACTAGTGGAAGGGAATAAAAAATGAACAATAAACATACTGCAAAGCAAAAGTTAGCCAGTACTATAAGAAGATAAAACAAGTTAATTGTGTGTTTAAAGGTGGGAAAGAACACATTCAGTTTTTTTCTAAAGAAATAGAAGAAGAATGTGGATGGATGATACAGAAGTATCATTGGTACTAAGCCTTGGGCAGAACTGGACCAGGTGGTGATAGAGGAAAGTATTCTTGCCAGGGGATTGAGCTGGAGAAAAACATAAAGAAAAAAAAAAGAAATGTTCAGAATGTTTTTTTCTTTCCCTGGAACACAGGTTACTGATGAAATAATAGTTTGTTCCTTCAAGAACATCATTGTTGGTGAGCAGAAGACATAAGATGGCATGAATTGAGGAACACATTATATCTATTTTTTTCTTGGAAAATAGGGAAGAGATTTAGGGAAGATGCTGATGTGATCCAAAAAAGTCTCTCTCCCTGCCTTTCATAATTCCCATGCTGAGATGACTCAACCATTACAAAAGATAATATTCTTATGCAAATTGTACTAGAAAATAGAACATGGAACCTAAAACTTTATAAAACACACCTGCCAGAAATGTTTACATAAAGACCTTAATGTAGATAGCTAAGTAAGGGACAGCTGCTTCCTATTATTACTAGGCTCCTAAATGAAAGCTTGTGCAAAGAAGCCTTCTTTCTGGTAGATGGGCTAGATCACCCCACTGATCACCCTACCTCCTGGGCTTTTCTTTTAATTCTTTCATAAATAAGTCATCCTGGGTTTCTGAGTTTGTATGTGCATATGCAGGCAACAATGAGTGACTGCAGGTAGGCTTCCTTTGGGCATTGAGTTTCTCCATTCAGCAAGGCTCAATGCATTAACAATGGAAGCTGACAGTGAGAGTTGTTGCAAGATTCTGTCAGGTCTCCTTCCAGGAATGGGACCTCTGAGAACTCTCACTTATCCTGTGAGTAAAAACCTAAAGATGTGAGTAAAAACCTAAAGATGACCCCCTGAGGGGAGCCTCAGTATATGGGAAGCCCAACAGTAGCAATCAACTCTTACCTCAAAGAGACCTCCTTGAATCTACTACCTCCAGTCATACAAAAAAATCAGCTGAGCAGGCCCGTTGTCTCCTGTCATAAACCCTCATTGTCAGACTGCTCTTGGTAACCTCTACATCTGACTTCCAGAGATGAGGCTTGTCTTCCCTTCAGCATTATATAACATGTAAAAAAAAAAAATTCTGCATAGCTGGGTAGAATTTTAAAAAGGAAGGAAGAATGGAAGGGAGGGAGAGATAGAGGGAGAAAGAGAGGAAATTTATGTGATCAGAAAAAAATTCTCTCCTCTTTCATAATTCCCAGGCTGAGATAACTCAATCATTACAGAACACATTTTTATGCAACTTGCACTAGAAAATAGAATGTGAAACTTAACACTTTAAAACATGCAGGCCAGAGATTGTAACAAAAAGACTCTAATGCCCGGGGGCTGTCCCCAACCCCCTCCTCGCCAGCAATTCTCTGAATGTCAGACCCACACAACTGGGCCAGGACTGAAAGGAACGAACCCAGGTGGAGCCTGGACGTCAGGCGAAATAGGAAAACTCCATTCCAGGATAGGCCTGGCTGGGGCACGCCCCGTGAGTACAAACCTGGGAAGAGACAATCCCACACCTCCCCACTGGAGGAGATCTCCCTGACCATACAAGAGTGGAAGCAGAGGACTGCAGTCCCACCCACCTCAACTGCCCCTCCTGGTTTCCTGTTCCGGATACTGAGGAGAGAGTAAAAGAGGAGAGAGCAGGAGTGAGCTAACTGGAGAAACAATTACAGAACCTGCCACAAGAGGGCAGGATTTTGGGGGGGGGGTTTGTTTTTGTTTTTTTTAATTTTTAAATTTTTTTTGCCTGTTTGTCTGTTAGTTCATCTATTTTTTAAATATTTTTCCTTTGTGCATGAATGTGTTTGTGAGAGTTTGATCTGAATCTCCCCTTTTTTCTTTTCTTTTTCTGTTTCTTCTTTCGTTTGTTGTTTTCTATTTATGTGTGTATGTGAATGATTGAGTGCTCATCTTTCAATTTTTCAGTTGTTGTTGGTTTGTTTTTGCTCTTTTGTTCTTCTGTTTATTTTTATTTTATGTTTTTTAGTTTAAAGTGAGAGTTCAATCTGAAGTCCTTTTTTTTTTTTTTTTGGTCTTTCAGTTTTACTTCGCTCATTTTGTGCTAGGGGGTGTGTGTGTGTGTGTGTGTGTGTGTGTATTTAGTTTTCTTATTTGGTTTTTTGTTGTTGTTGTTGCTGTTTGTTTTGTTTCACTTTGTTGTTATTTGTTTGGGGGTATGTGCGTATGTCTGTGTGTTCATTTTTTTTTGGCTTTGGTTTCTGATTTCATTGTTCTGTGTTTTCATTTTCTTTTTCTTTCTTTAAAAAAATTTCTTGTCCATCTTATTTTATTCTATTTTTCTCTGTGCTCCTCGTTGCTGTCACTGTATCTCAGACCCAGGGGGTACACACACATACCCATTTCATCATCATATAGAATGGTGGTGGGGAGTGAGTCTCAGGGAACACATACCACAATCAGAAAACACTGTAATTTGCAAGTCATTTCTGAATACTAGCTCTCCATACCCTACCCTATTCGACTTTCAAAACTACAAGAGAGTAAAGCTTCCCACCCACAGTCCTATTTCAAAATAGAACAAATCCAGAACCTGAATCAGGGAAGAATAGAGGGCTGAAAAACATCAGAAGGGAAAGCCTCTTCCACTGACACTGAATAACAGAACTAAAAAAAAAAACAAGAGATCTGTCACAAATGAAGAAAAACCAAAGGAAGACGATAGGTAATTTCATGTGTAACAAAGAGGAAACTCCTGAAAAAACTGACCTTGGAACCCAAACAATGGAAGTCACCAATGACTGGCCCCAGAATATGACAGGTTTAGGGAATGAATGGAAAGAATGAATAAGACTCAAGAAAGATAAGATGCAATAGTGAAAGAACTAGTAACAGAGATTTTGGCAATAAAAAATTTCATCCAGGAAATAAATAAGATGACAAGCATGGAAAGCAGAATTAATCTAGCTGAAGAAAGAATCTCAGAACTTGAAGACCAGAATATAGAATTAACCCAAAAAACATAGAAAGAAGACTCAGAAAAAAAGAACAAAGTCTACATGAGATATGTGATTATATCAAGAGTTCAAACCTATGCCTGATTGGTATCCCAGAAGAAAAAAGGAAAATGGAAAACAACTTGGAGCAAGTATTCCAGGAGGTAATCCAAGAAAACTTTCCCCATCTCCTCAGAGATGTGACCAGCCAAACACAAGAGATACAGAGAACCCCCACAAGACATCAAATGAGAAGACCAAACCCAAGACACATAGTAATTTGTCTACACAAATTAGGCACAAAAGAAAAAGTCCTAAAGGCAGCAAGAGAGAAAGGTCAGACTACCTACCAAGGAAAACCAATCAGAATATCAGCAGACCTATCGGCAGAAACACTGCAAGCAAGAAGGGACTAACATCCAATATTCAAAGTCCTCAAAGATAAACAATTTCAACCAAGAATTTCCTACCCAGTCAAGCTCTGCTTCATCAGTGATGGAGAATTAAAATCCTTCCCAGACATCAAATCCCTTAGATTTATGCAACTTCCAGACCAGCTCTATAGGAGATACTTAAAAAGGTATTAAACACAGAAGAAAGAAAAAAAAGAATGACCACACACTTTCCAAGAGAAGAGAAAGGCACAGAGTCAATAGAGAATACAGCGCAACAACAAACTTGAAAACATACACATACATCAACCCCAAAGCCAAAAGAAAACAAGCAAGCAAGCAAACAAAAAACCAAATAAGAACCTCATGACAGGGATAAATAATCACATTTCAATAACAAGCTTAAATGTGAATGGACTAAATGTACCAGTGAAAAGACACAGAATGGCCAACTGATTAAGAAACCATGACCCAATTATTTGCTGCATCCAGGAAACTCATATCACCAAAAGGAATGCACACAGACTCAAAGATAAAGGATGGAAAATAAGTTTCCAGGTAAATGGATCACAAAAGAAGGCAGGAATCACAATCTTAATATCAGACAAAACAACCTTTAAATCAAAATTTAAAAAGATACAAAAGGACCCTACATAATGATAAAATGTTCAATCCATCAACAAGAAATACCCATCCTAAACAAATATGCACCCAAACAGGAGCACCAGCAACTACTAAGTAAACTAAAAAAAGACATTGACTCTAACACTATTATAGCAGGGGACTTGAGTACCCCACTAACAGGCCTAGATAGATCATTGAGGCAAAAAATCAACAAGGAGAGCCAGAACGTAAACCTGATACTTGATCAAATGGCTTAATAGATACCTAGAGATTATTCCACCCAACAACCACAGAATATACATTCTACTCATCACCACCTGGAACGTACTCCAAGATCGATCATATCCTTGGCCATAAATCAAGCACAAACAAATTCCATAAGGTTGAATTATTACTATGTACCTTCTCAGACCATGGTGGAATAAAAATAAATATCAACACCAACAAAATTTCCCCAAAGCCCACAAAGACATGGACACTAGACAGCATGATGCTGAACAACTACTGGATCAACACTGAAATCAAAGCAGAAATTAAAAGACTCCTGGAAACAAATGAAAATGAAGGAACATCTTATCAAAACCACTGGAATGCCATGAAATCAGTTCTAGCAGGGGAATTGATATCTCTACAAGCACACATCAAGAAAATGAAAAGATCTCAAGTTGAGAGCCTAACAAATCACCTAAGGGAGCTGAAAAGAGAAGACCATCAAAACCCCAAGTTTAGCAGAAGAATCCAAATCACCAAAATAAAAGCCCAAATACAGGAAACAAAAGACAAAAATCATAGAAAACATTAACCAAAAAACCAAAACAAAACTGTTTCTTTGAAGGAATTAGCAAGATTGATGAACTCCTAGCCAGAATGACCAAGAAAAAGAGAGAAAAATCCCAAATAAACACAATCAGAAATACAAAAGATTAAATCACAACCGATCCCAAAGAAATACAAAAGATTATCAGAGATTACCATGTACACCTATATGGAAACAAACTTGATAGCCTAAATGAAATGGAGGACTTTCTGACATGACACATCCTCCCCAGGTTGAAACAAGAAGACACTGAGATACTAAATAGACCAATAACAACTTAGGAAATTGACACTGTCATACGAAAACTATCTATTAAAAAAAGTCCTGGACCGGGTGACTTTCCAGCGGAATTCTACAGAAAGTACAAGGAGGAACTAACACCAATCCTGTGAAAGTATTCCAGGCAATTTAGAAAGACATAATTCTCCCCAAATCATTTTATGAAGCTAACATCACACTGATACCCAAACTGGGTAAAGATCCAACAAAAAAAGAGAACTACAGGCCAATATCCCTTGTGAACATAGATGCAAAAATCCTCAGCAAGATTCTAGCAAATCGAATCCAAAAACACATCTCAAAAATCATCAACTATGACCAAGTAGGCTTCATCTCCAGGATGCAGGGCTGGTTGAATATTTGCAAGACCTTAACAGTAATTAAATACATAGATGTAAAAACAAGAACCACATGACTATATCATTAGATGCAGAAAAATCTTTGGATAAAATCCAGCATCCCTTCTTGATAAAAACCTTCATACACATAGGTATAGAAGCAACAGACCGCAAAACAGTAAGTGCCATTTATGATAAACCCACAGCGAACATTTCTAAATGGACAGAAACTGGAAACATTTCCCCTGAAAACTGGAACAAGACAAGGTTGCCTACTCTCACCCCTCTTACTCAACATTGTGTTGGAAGTTCTAGCTAGGGCAACTAGACAAGAAAAAAAAAATCAGGAGAATCTAAATAGGAAAAGAGGGAGCCAAGTTATCCTTCTTTGCTGATGATATGAGCCTATACCTTGAAAATCCAAAAGAATCTTGCAAAAACCTGCTAGCATTGATAAAGGACTTTGGCAAAGTCTCAGGGTACAAAATAAATGTGCAAAAGACAGTTGCATCCCTATACACCAACAGCAAGCAGGCAGAGAACCAAATAAAAAGCACAATCCCATTCACAATAGCCACACAAAAAACTGAAATACCTTGGCATATTCCTAACCAGAGAAGTGACAGATCTTTACAATGAAAACTACTAAACACTGCTCAAAGAAATCCAAGAAGACACAAGCAAATGGAAAAATATTTCATGCTCATGGAGAGGAAGGATCAACATTGTTAAAAAGTCCATTCTACCAAAGGCAATCTACAGATTCAATGCAATACCCATTAAATTACCAACATCATTCTTCCCAGACCTGGAAACGACAATACAGAAATTCATATGGAAACATAAACGACCACAAATAGCCAAAACAATCCTTAGCAAAAGAAGCAAGCAGGAGGTATCACACTTCCTTTACTATAAGGCTACAGTAATCAAAACAGCCTGGTGTTGGTACAAAAGCAGGCATACAGCCCAATGAACAGGATAGAACTCCTGAATTAAATCCTCAATTTCTCAACCAACTCACCTTTGACAAAACCTCCAACAACAACCACTGGGGAGAGAAGAACCTATTCAGTAAATTGTGCTGGGAAAACTGGCTGATCACATGCAGAAGATTGAAACTTATCACCATACACAAAAATTAACTCTAAGTAGATCAAAGACCTACATGTAAAACCAAAAACTGTAAGAATCTCAAACTGTAAGAATAAGTACCATATGTTCTCACTCAAAGCAGACCTTGAACAATTATCCTAATACTATAAGAAAGAGATAGGCAGTAGTAGGAAACTGTCAGGGCAGGGGGGAAGGATTAGCAGTTGAGAGAAGCTCCTAGGGGAGGGAAGGGCACACCTCATCAACAAGGGTACCTGCATAATCAACCTGAATTTACCCCACAGCTTTAAAATAAAAAAAAGTTTTTAAAACTCTGATGTAAATAACTGGGTAAGGAGAAGCAAAAAGAAGAGAGAGGAAGAAAGAGAGAAAAAAGAAGAAAGAGAGAATGAATGAAAGAGAGAGAGATTGAGAGGAAGAAAGAAAAAAAAACCTTTTTAACTACTCATGTTTGTTGACTTGGATGGTGAAATATTGGTGAAGGGAAAATAATATTGTCTAAATAGAAGGGATACATCAGTTTTCAACATTTTCATTTGTTCTGAGAGTCATTCCCCCATAAATCACATACAATGCACATATAATTGGGGCTCTATAAGTATTTAAGTGGATAAATGAACATCCACTGAAGAATTCAGATTTCCAGTGGAAAAACGATGCTACACTCAAATAAGTAATTGAACAGAGTTTAATAAAAGAACCACCACTCAAGATTTGGGCAGTGTTAAAACAAAAACAAGAATAAACACAAAACAAGAAATGACAACATAGGGAGCTATTGCCACTCCCAGGCTAGAGAGGCAAAGGGGAGAGGCATCCACTGGAATTTAGAATATATGTAGTGGATTCCCAGCTGGGAGTTGTGACCCAAGGTGGAATGATAAAGTACAGATTACTTCAAAGGGAAAGACAGTGGAATAATTACCCTAATCTCTCTTTTTCAGCCTGCTGATCTGCCAGTACCTCTCACTGGCCAAGATCAGTCCAATACCAGATGGCAAAGGAAACTCGTTGATACAATCCTTTCAAGACAAATCCAGCATGTATTCTTAGAGCTCATATTATTGTTTCTTCAAATCCATCTAGAAATACTTTTCTTTCTCCTGAGGAATGCTTGCTTTCTTATTATTATCATTCACATGTTAAATTTTTTTTTATTTTATTTTGGAACACCTAAGGCCTGGAATGAAACTACAAACAAAGAAGATTAAGTCCCCATCTTGAGTGAGCAGAGAGTTTAGTGGGACCAGAAAGTATCCCAAAGCTTTATTGATCCCCACTTGGAAAGAGAAGATTATAGACTTTAGAATCAAATTAAAACATCGTTTGGTGACTAACCTGTATTAACCAGCCTCAGCTTTGTGCTCAAGTTTCTTGGCATCAAGAACTGATGTCACGGAAGACAATTTTTCCATGGCTGGGGTAGTGGGGGATAGTTCGAAATGACTCAAGTGCATTATATTACATTTATTGTGCTCTTTATTTCTATTATTATTACATTGTAATATATAATGAAATAATAATTGTTTTGATATGAGTCTGTAAGCAATTGGTTTATTATTGGCAGTCAAACCTCACTGCCAATGTTAATCTGTATTTGCAGCCACTACCCAGCACTAGCATTACTGCCTCAGCTCCACCTCAGATCATCAGGCCTTAGATTCTCATAAGCTGCACAAAACCTAGATTGTGTGCATGCACAGTTCATAAATAGGGGTTGTGATCCTATCAGAATCTAATGGCTTTACTTATGTGACAGAGAGCAGAGCTCAGGTGGTAATGTGAGCAATGGGGAGTGGCGATAAATACAGATGAAGCTTCCCTCCACTGCTTACCTACTGCTATGCTACTGTTTCTATCAGTAGCCACAGACTACTACTGGTCCATGACTCAAGGTTGGGGACCAGCCCCTGTGTTAGAAGGGATTGTGACATCTATCTTAGGGTTAATGTACGACTTAGAGACTATGTAAGCAACAATTTAATGTAGGTGCTGGCATACAGTAGTTTTTAGAAATGACACAGAGTCCAGAGCAGCCCATTCAGTCCAGGAATTACCCAGGCATTATGAAGACGTCCCCAGTAGGCTTCTGTTTCCTTTCATCTGTTCTTCTTATGCGGCTTTTGCCCAGGTCCTCCTCACTTCTAGTCTCTGCTTACGAAAAGACTGGGAGGCACTAAACTAAACCAACTTTGACTATATCCTCCCTCCAAAGCATACAATTTCTTCTCCACTTTATATTTCATATGGGGGCAGATGGTTGATGATGAGTGCTTTCATGGAACCCAAGAAGTGGGAAATCCCTGTTCTGAGGGCTTGAATGATTCCAGGTAAATCCAATCTATTCAGTCTGTAAAGAAGGCAGCCAGTTCTTCTTCTGTTAGTTGAACAGGTCCAGAACCTGTCCTGAACCTTTCTTCTATTGAGTTGCTTGTTAAGTGGATTACATGCAAAATGATGGCCCGAGGCCTTCTGAGTAATAAGCAAATAATCTTTCTTTTATTAGTGGTGTGTGACCTTGTTTATGAGACTTCATATTAGATGCCACAAGAAAATTTTAGTTGCAGAATTAGCACACTTATAATAAAAAAAAAATTTTAAATTGTGAGAAAGAAAAAGGATTAAAAAAAATCTCAGCAACAAAACATTATAGGTATCTTAATAACCCAAACTCCAGGGTGTTTTTCTTGTTTTTTTCAAACACACTGGAGGATAAACAGATGTTTTATTATAGTAATTATAAAATAGAAATTGATATTTTCAATAAGAAACTTAAGGTTACTTTATTAACTTTCTTTAAAAAACTTTCTTAAGTATTAAAACTACTTATAAGAAGCCAGATCTAATCCTCTTAGTTTGTACTGGTCTTCCAGTTATACACAGTTTTCCTTACCATTAAATTTAAATGTAATTAAATTTCTGATGAACAAAGTCAAATTTTCAAAATATTTTAGAAACGCCAGTTAGAAATTACCTACTGATTAGCAATGCCCTACAAACTCAGTCTACACATTTCTTTTGTATTAAAGTATTCAATATAAATTCCTTATATTTTTGTATAAAGTGGGTTTTGTATTTTTACCTCCTGTATGCTTTTATGAAAGAGATTATAAATATATCAGTTACTTTACTTGTTGTGAACTGATGGCTAACAGAACTTGGGTTATACTTGCTGAATATCTGTAGAAATAATCCAGCACACATAAAAGAAAAAAGAAAAAAAGAAGTGCACCAGGAAAACAAAATGGCAGCGGCTATCACATGGCAACATTCTTCATCCATCTGTCAAGTTGCCATTCACTCATTCATTCAGAACTAATTTTTTCACTTTTATATATGCAAATAATTATGTTAGATATAGTGAAAGGAAGAGGTATGTGCCATGGCGGCTGTTTTTAAAGAAGTTTATGTTTCTGCTAGGGTAACTGCATAAACAAATTCAACTAAGTGATAGTTCAAGAGCTATTACCAAGATCCCACTGTTTCTATTTTTCTAGAGGGTTGTGTGTGAGTAATGTCACCTGCAATTTGCAACCAACTTCAGAGGTTGAGAGAATGAGGCACAAAATTGTTAAGCTCATCAATTATCCATGGACATCCACATTTTCTTGCAAATAATTTTACAACTGATTTGCAGTACATATGCAGAAAAGCATTATCAGGAAACTATCTACAAACACAAATAATTTATCATTCATATGTAGTGTAATATGACTCTACCATGTGTTATTGCATTATTATCAATATTTTATTTTACTCTTATGTAATGAGCATGCAGATGACCTATTCTTTTTCATTTCCTTCATATCTAGTATTCAATATATTTTGCACAAATAACACCACATAACATTTCCCTTGTCAGGAATACATAAGAACAAATTACTTTCCTCTCTTATGCTATAGTGTTAACTATAAAACAGCAATTCTGGGCTAGGTGCAGTGACTCACTCCTATAATTCCAGCACTTTGGGAGGCTGAGGTGAGAAGATTGCCTGAACTCACAGGTTCTAGACCAGCCTGGGCAACTTCGTGAGATCTCATCTCTACAATAAATAAATAAATAAATACATAAATACATAAATAAATAAACACAAAAATGAATAAATAAATAAAGTAGCTGGGCATGGTGGTGCATGTCTGTGGTGCCAGCTACTTGGAAGGCTGAGGTGGAAGGATCACCTGAGCTCAGCAGGCTGAGGCTGTGGCAGCCATGAGCATGGGCAACAGAGTGAGATTCCAACTCAAGAAAAAAAAAAACCCAACAAAAAAACCAGCAATTCTGTTTTCACGGAGTACAGCAAACATGGAGGTAATTTTGCAGGTGTAATTCCCTCCCATCAATTGCCTAGAGGACCAATCAAGGTCTCTGTCTACACTGCAGCCAGGCTGAGCTTTGTAAAAGGCAAAAATCGGTCTTGTTACCTCCCTGCTTAGTATCTGTCAATAGTATCCAATTATAATTCTTTTTTTTTAATTGGCCAACACTGCTTTTTTTACTTCCTATATGATTTTTTTTTGAGTTTTTCTTCATGTTTCTCTTGGCTCTTATTCATTTGTGCCATCCATTCTGATTACTGACTGTCAAATGGGACAGGTTGTTCTGGGGAATTTTCATTACTTGTGCTCTGATAGCTGCTTTTTCATGTGTTGTTTCATTAAGACTCTAAAGGGAGTCCATCAAAAGCCTCCTTGCATTGATGAATGACTTTAGTAAAGCCTAGGGTGCAAAATCAATGTGCAAGAGATAGTGGCATTTTTACACACCAGCAACAAACAGACAAAGAACCAAATAAAAAACGCAATCCTATTCACAATAGCCACAAAAAACAAAATACCTTGGAATTCACCTTACCAGAGATGTGAAAGACCGTTACAATGAGAACTGCAAAACACTACTCAAGGAAATCAAAGATGACATGAATAAATAGAAGAACATTTCATGCTTATAGATTGGAAGAATCAATATTGTCAAGATGTTCATCCTACCAAGGCAATCTAAAAATTCAATGCAATACCCATCAAATTGCCAACACCAGTTTTCTCAGACCTGGAAACAACCATACAGAAATTCATATGAAAACAAAAAAGAGTACTAATAACCAAAACAATCTTCAGCAAAAGGAACAAAGTGGGAGGTGTCACACTTCCAGACTTTAAACACTATTACAAGGCTACAATACCTGAAACAGTCTGGTATTGGCACCAAAAATAGGCACCTAGATCAGTGGAACAGGATACAGATTCTGAAAGCAAAAACAGTCTCTCAATCAACTCATCTTCAAAGAAACCACCAATAACAAACACCGGTGAAAGGAAACCATATTGATGCTGGGAATATTGGCTAGCCTCATGCAGAGGAATGAAATTAACCCCCTACTTTTCACCATATACAAAAATAAACTCTAAATGGATCAAAGACCTAAATATAAAACCTCAAATTATAAGACTCGTAGAAGAAAACATAAAAACGCCCTTATACACATCAGAGTGGGCAATTCATTCTTGACCAAATTCCCTAAAGTGATTGCCATAAAAGCTAAGATAGATGAGTGGGACCTTATCAAACTAAAAAGCTTTTGTACAGCAAAAGGAATGATTAATAAAGAGGTACCCCACTGATGGGAGAAAATATGTGCAAATTATGCATCAAAGGCCTAACATCCAGAATCTATAAGGAACTCAAACAAAATTAAAGGAAAAAAACAAGCCTATTAAAAATGGACAAAGGATATTAACAGACACTTCTAAACCAACAAACAAACAAAAAGAGCACTAATGACAACACGCAGGCTGTCAACAAACATATGAAAAAATGCACAGTCTCACTAATCATCAGAGAAATACCAATGAAAACTACAATGAGATACCATCTAACTCCCGTAAGGATGGCCATCATTAAGAAGTCAAAAAACGCCGACTCGGTGGCTCAGCCTGTAATCCTGCGCCTTTGGGAGGCTGAGGTGAGTGGATTGCCTGAGCCAGCGGTTTCGAGAGCTGCCTGGGCAGGTGAGACCTCATCTCTACAATAAATCAAAAAATCAGCAGGGCGTAGTAGCACGCACGGGTAATTCCGGCTACTAGGAAGGCTGAGGTGGAAGGATTGCCGGAGCCCAACAGGTGGAGGCCGCGGTGGCCGGGAGCGGCCACTGCACTCCTGTCTGGGCGACAGAGTGAGACTCCAACTTAAAAAAAAAAAAAAGTCAAAAAACTCCTGAATTGTACCCTACATCTTCAAAATTAAAAAAAATTAAAAAACAACAGATGCTGGCATGAGTGCAGAGAAAAGGGAAAGCTTCTACACTGTTGGTGGGAGTGCATGCTAGTTCAACCTCTATGGAAAGCAGTGTGATACTTCCTAAAATAACTAAAAATTGACCTTCCATATGATCCAGCAATCCCTTTCCTAGGTATATTTTCAGGGGAACATGAATTGTTCTACAAAAAAGACACCAGCATACCCATGTTCATTGCCACAGTATTCACACTAGCAAAAACATGAAACCAATCCTACTGCCCATAGAAAGTGATCTGGATAAGGAAAATGTGGTACATATACATAATGGAGTATTACACAGCCATAAAAAAAGAACTAAATCATGTAGTTTGCTGCAAACTGGATAGAGTTGGAGACCATCACATTAAGTGATCAATCACAGCAACAAAGAACCGAATACTACAAGTTCTCACTCATAAGTGTGCTCTAAACAATAGACACATGAGTACAAGTGAGGAATCAACAGTTGCTAGGCACTGCTAAGGGAGGGAGTAAAGAGGGAGGGAGTCATGTGTCAAGCCAAAGGGTAGCTGATCCACTACCAGGGGAGTGAGGGCCAGCTGGAAGCCCAAATTTCACCTGCACGCAACCTACTAATGCAGCTAACCCTCACTTGTACACCACATCTTTATAACCAAATTTAAAAGGAATTCTGCAGAAGAAGAAAAAAATATAATTGTACAGCACATTTCTCATGAATAAATGAATGATTCTGATAGTGTTGGGATTAAAGAAAAAATTGGGACAAGGAAAGTCCATCATTAATGGCAGAAGTACAGAGGGAAACACCTATCAAGAACTCTGGTATCCAACCATAGCTCTTGCCTCTAGGCCACAGAAAAACAATAGTCAGGATGCCAAAGTATTCAAGAACCTCTTCTGTAGTTTTTCCACATTCTTTATAAGAACTTTAAAGCATTAATCTTTCATCAAGAACATCATGATCAATCTATTCTTCATGCTCTCTTCCAGAATGGTCTTTTCATTTATGTTTTCATCTTAGTTCTCTTTCTTCTTCATGATGAAAAATTCATTCTGATGATCCCACATATTTCTTAGGCTATATGCTCACTATCTTTCTGGAAAAAAATGAATTGATATATCTGTGAATAGCTTTCTGTTCTTTCCACATAGAAATTTACCTTTCTTCTCCTTTTCAGTGTTTGACATTTAAAACCAGAATAAGCCCATTTATTTCTCTTTCTGGGGTTTTCCATCTTTCTGTAATATTCTCAGTTAGCCAGAAGATGTCAGTCTTACAACTCAAACAGATATTTGCCCTTCTCCTGAGTAGCCTAAAAACACGTCAGCATTTTTGAAATCCCCTAAAACTCCAAACGAGAGGCATGCAATTCTATTCACTTAGATATTCTTTATGAAACGTAAACAGTTCATCTATTTGGTGTTTACAGAGATGTAATCAACAAGCAGTTGCTGTTTACAGGTCTTTTCTAAATAGCTGGAACTAAAACAGTGTTGACACAAAAGAATCATAGAACTGTGAAGCTGGAAGGGCCCTAGAGTTCCTGTAGCTTAACCTCTACCCTCCCTACATACATTTATTTCATACTAAAATGGAATATGGAATTCCTAGTACCACCTCACTTTTCTGTTTATCTATTTATTTATTCATCAAATTTTTATTAAGCATGTTCTACATGCCTAGCAATGAGAAAATTACTAAGATATAAAAGCAAAAATGATGGAATCAATACAATCCTTGCCCACTGTTATGGACTGAATTGTGAAATCCCTCCCTCCCCAATGACATATTGAAATCCTAATACCCAGTATCTCAGAATGTGAACTTATTTATAATGACCCTATAATAGGGTAAGTAGTATGTAAGTAGTTATGTAAGATAAGTTCCGACTGAAGTAGGATAGGCCTTTAATGCAATCTGATTAGTATCCTTATAAGAAGAGGTGAGAGAGACACAGACAGAAGACGGCTATGTGACAACAGAGGCAGAGACAGGGATGAGGCATCTACAAGCCAAAGAATGCCAAGGATTGCTGGTGAACATCAGAAGTTAGAAGAGGCAAGAAAAGACTCTCCCCTTAGGTTTCAGAGGGAGCGTGGCCTTGACATTTTTATTTCAGACTTCTAATCTCCAGAATTGAGAGAATAAAATTTCTGTTGTTTTAAGCTGGCCAACTTGTGATACTTTGTTATGTCAGCCCTAGGAAACCACCAAAACATTGTACAAGGCCAACAGGCAAATCTAGCACAGTGTGATAAAGACTATTATAAGTGAAGTTTGGGGTGTGGTGAGAAAATACGAGAGAAATGTCCATCAAAGTAGACCAGAGGAATGATCTCTGGAGGTAATAACCTCCATCCCCCCAAACAAACAGAAAAAGATGGCAAAGAAATGCTGACGTAAACTTCTGTGAAGCAGTGGACATAATGGCTCCCGATTCTCCCCCCCACCTGTAGCCCTTCTTTGCCTCATTCAACAATCAATATATTATATATGAATCCTAACCCAGATGTTCTGAGACTCTGATTTGCCTCGGATTTTATTTCTAATCATTTTTATTTTCCTACATTATGTCACTAAGAGAAAAGTCAACTTCATTTTTACCTTTAGTGACAGAAAACACCAACCTGTACTAGAACCCTTACAAGTCCACTGAGTCTTCATATTAACTGTCTTCCCTTTCCCTTTCAATCCCTGTCCTCTGTTTCTATCCCATCAGTGCTCTGAATTTCCCGGCTTTTGCTCTGTATCTGATCTGGCAGAATCTCTGCTGATCAGCCTCTACTACTACCTCATTGAACACACATTTTCTAGAAACTTCTCATGTGCTCACCAGAGTTTTGTTCACCACCATTCTGTTCTTGCTTACCATCTTCCTTCTAAGCCTCTGAGTCTTTATGAGTTTCTCATCATACTTGCACTCCAGTTGTTGTTAGGCTCAGGTACCTGGTGAATTGCCCCATGCAGAACTACCTAGTGCATTTCTCACAGTCCTTCTCTTCAGCACCTTCTTCAGCATTGAGGGAGGAACATGTCCTCTAGTCGTCCCATGGAGTGGGCCCTTCAGTTCTTTAGGTTACTAACTTCAATGGTTACTACAGTAGATGGTATTGCCCTTGGTGGGAGAAATTTTGACCCAAATGTGATTTAGATTGGAAAAATGATTCAAAGCATGAAGTCTTCTTTTCCAGAACATTTCATTGCACTTTAGTGACCCTCAGGGCAATTGGGAGGGTGCAAATCAGATCCTGCTTCCTGGGCCCTGCATAAATGCAACCTACACTGAGTAGTACACACACTGCTGCTTCTTCCCACCTGGCCTAGAAATGGAAAGCTATGTATACAAACTTTTAAATAATGATTTAATTATAATACTGAAAAGAAAACAAGAACATTAGTTAAGTAAGTGATTAGTATAGTCAAAGTAGTATTATGCATCTATTTGAAAAAGTAATTATGAAGACCTAGGAAATATTTTTGCTGTGAAACTAAGATAAAAAAGTAGAATACAAAATTGACATAAGCTAAGACAAAAAAGAGCAAAATATTTTGATCACACAAATTATATAAATCTTAAATTCCATTTTAAAAACTCATGGAAAAATTACCTATAATCTCATAACCTTAAAAAAATCAAATGATCTTTCTGGTAATTTTTTGTTTATTGGGCACTTGCCAAATTCTCTCTTGTTACTTTGCCTTTGTATACATTGTTTCATATTCTTGGAATACCTTTTATTATATTATCTAACTAGCCAATTAATTAATTTAATCACTTGGTATATATGTACAAATGACTGGCACCTTCATTTGCAGATATATATGCATGCTAAGGAAGAGCTATATGCCATGGTGCCTGTATTTAGGTACCCTATAATATACACTAAAATAAAGTTATAAAATATCTAGAGAAGTGTTTACTCCTGTAAAGTCCTCTTATTAAGACAAAATTCAAGGGAAATTAATTCCCTCTGTGATGCCTTTTTGGTTCCCTCTCAAATTTAATTGGGTGTTTCCTCCTCTGGATATACCACTATAAGAACATTTATCAAATTAAATTGTAACAATTGTTTATTGCTTTTCTTCTTAGCTAGACTCTGAGGATTTTGAAAAACAAATTTTTTAAAAGTCTGTTTTACTTCTTGTTGTAAGCTTTGAGCCTAAAAACGTACCTAGTTTATAACAGAGACAGAAGTGACAGAAGAAGGGAGGGGAAAATGGAGAGACAGAAGGGAAGGAAGGAGACAGGGAAAGCATGAAAGATTGGTGCTAAAAGGAATTAAATGATTTCAACATATGCAGATAAGGTTTGAATAATCAGCATAGGAAAGAGCAGCTTCAAACCATAGAAAAAGCAATGCTACTGAACCTGCAAGGGGGTTGACATTCATGCCCTTGAATTCATTAGCTTGGTACTTGTTAAACTGAACAGCTAACCCTATTGTCCTACATTGTCAATTGTATTTATTTCATGATTCATCTTTAGCTAGAACAATATAAGTAGTGGAGTGTCATTGTGAGAATTTAATTACATCTTGTGATTAGTAAGAGAGCTGTTTTGAGGATAGTTTTTACCTCTTAGAATAATAAATTACAGATTTTTTTCTTATGAGTTTGTAGTAATAAGGATTTTGGGGGGGTTCGAATTTATCTACAAACCCTGATGCTAGTAACTACTTATTTGTCAGGATGTACAAGAAGAAAATATATACACATAGTTTCTCTCTCTCTCTCTTCCCTCTTTCTCCCCCCGCTTCTCACTCTTTCACTCTCCTCTCTCTTACATACACAGATTACCTCAGTGTCAAGGGAAACCAACTTTACTCTCTTAGTCAGATTCCTAAGACATTTATAAGAATTCAAAATCCCCTTTTCAGCATATATGTGCATATATATTTATATATTCATGTTTCACTAAATGGTTTCTTACAAATTTACTCTAGAGAAAGGTGTAAATTGTCTATTCCCTTGTTAAAAGCAATATTCTTTGATCCTTACCTATGATGAAGATTTGATTTTAGCAGTAAAAAAAAAATAGTTGAGACTCTTCTCATCGATATTAGACATTTAAAAGTCCCATGGTTTTGCAGTCTTTAAACTTGTGTGGAGAGTCAACAATTCATTCATTTATCCAACCACTCATTCAATTATTTGTGAAACAAACACTTGTTGAATGACAATATACATGACCGGGACTAGGCTAGGACACAGAGATACCAATATTAATGAGATCCTATCACTTGGTCTTAATGACTTCACACTTGAGAAGGGAAGACAAAATAAGTAAAATCAACTGATAATTACAAAAGAGAAACACATATAGGATGGTATGGAAGAGGGAGGAAGAAAGTGTCTGATTCTGCCTTCAGAGATCTGGGAGGGCATCAGTGAAGACTATTTGTTAAATTCAGATCTCAAACATGTAACGAGTTTATCATGAGGTTTAGCAGGTGCCTCATGAATCATCTACTTTAAGAGAGTTAGAAGAGCAACGTTCCCTTCATGTGTAAGTGTGATTAGTGTAGTGGCAACTGTAAAAATTAGGCTCAGGATCCCAGAGATGAAAAAAAAAAATTAAAAAAAAAACTGTGAAAATTAGGCTCAGGTCATACTCCAGAGATGAAAAAAAAAATTAAGCAAGCTTTGGTCATCTACATGATACACAAAGAATATGCAATAAGAATGCACATATAAGCCAGGCTCGGTGGCTCAACCTGTAATCCCAGCGCTTTGGGAGGCTGAGGTGAGTGGATTGCCTGAGCCTGCGGGTTCGAGACCTACCTGGGCAACTTGACGAGACATCATCTCTACAATAAGTCGAATATTAGATGGGTGTGGTGGCGCGTGCCTGTAGTTCCAGCTATTTGGAAGGCTGAGGCGGAAGGATCGCCAGAGACCAGCAGGTCGAGGCTGCAGTGGCCACTCCCGGGTGACAGAGTG
The DNA here is from genome assembly GCF_000164805.1 of Carlito syrichta. Taxonomy (NCBI): domain Eukaryota; kingdom Metazoa; phylum Chordata; class Mammalia; order Primates; family Tarsiidae; genus Carlito; species Carlito syrichta. Next base: position 62,950 of record NW_007260945.1, read on the forward strand.
ACTCCAACTCAAAAAAAAAAGAATGCACATATGTAGGAACTGATGAAGAAATATGCTTGTAGATCCAAGGTCTAGAATAGTTGTAGATGACAATATATGAACGAGGGCCAGTTAGACCCTGAACTAATTTTCCACAATCACAGTTACACATGAAGGAAACTTTTCTCTTCTCTCTTTTGGTAGGTGATTTGTGAGGCCCCTGCTGAACCTCATGATGAACTGATTATATGTTTGGGATCTGAATTTAAGAGATAGACTTCACCGATACCCTCACTGATCCTAAATGCAGAATCATTCTTCCCTCTTCTCTACCATCCTATATGTTCTTCTCTTTTGTAATTATCAGTTGACTGTACTTACTTTGGCTTTACTTAAGAACAAGTAATTGGCCGGGCTCGGTGGCTCAATCTGTAATCTCGCGCTTTGGAGGCAGAGGTGAGTGGATTGCCTGAGCCCGGGGGTTCGAGACCCGCCTGGGCAACTTGGTGAGACCTCATCTCTACAATAAGTCAAAAAATTAGCCCGGCATGGTAGCGTGTGCCTGTAGTTCCAGCTACTTGGAAGGCTGAGGTGGAAGGATCGCCGGAGCCCAGCAGGTCGAGGCTGCGGTGGCCAGGAGCGGCCACTGCACTCCAGTCTGGGTGACAGAGTGAGACTCCCAACTCAAAAAAAAAAAGAACAAGTAATTGGATCTTGTTAATATTGGTATCTCTGTGTCCTAGCCTAGACCCAGTCATGTATATTGACATTCAGCATATGTTAGTTTCATGAATAATTGAATGAATGGGTGAATAAACGAATGATTGATTAACACTCCACACAAGTTCAAAGACTGTTAAATCATGGAACTTTTAAATGCCTAGAAATTAATATCTAAGTCCATCCTTGTATATGTAATTGGAGTGGCCCAGTATGCAGCCTGATCTAGAAACATGCTGGAGATCACAAGTGCAGGGCCTGGTATAGTTAGTCTAGCTTAACATAATACCATGTACATAATGAATGTCAGTGCATCATACAGAACATTGGAGCTGGATCTAGCTCTTCATCCATCATTCTTAGTTCCTCCGTGTTACAGACAGTGCATTCATGAATTCATTACTGTGGGACTAGAATAAGAGCTGTTACTCAGCTATCTGGAAGAGTCATACTAAAAGATACTCAGACATTCTTGGGGATTATCCTGTGGTATATCACTAGGGGTTTGTAGGGTTATTTTTCCAAGATGGGGAGAGCGAAGAACTAGTAAAAGACACATTTTAGAACAAGCCAAAGCAAAAAGTTGGGGAAAGGGGACCACATATTATAAGAGTACAAGGGAATTGAACACCAGTGCAAGGGCAAAAATTCTTGCTCAGTCTCATGAAAAAATTGGGATTATCAAAAGATTGTCATCATCTCTTCTTATTTTGGCTCTTTCCATTCTTTTTCATTCTTTATTAGTACAGAAACTGACTTTCTTTTCTTCCCAATCCACTTGACATAAAATTGCCTTCAGGGCTTGTGGCTCTCTCAGCATCTTCTATAGATTCCTGGGGAACAGATTAATTTACTCTAGCTAAATTCAGGGGTCCTAACCTTGTACATGACACCTACTACACCTCCACATGGATTAGAACATAAGGTTTTGAAAAGCAGGACGTTGAATTTGACTCCTTTATTTCCCCCTAATTCTTCATACTCTTAGACTAATTTAATAAATATGAAAAAAGAAAACTCAATGATGATACTTCTGTTACTAATCAGAAAGAAAAATTCTATTTGGTTAATCAGACAAGAGAAATGACTTGGAAAACAATCACAGACTGTATCAATTTTATTATAGAATTTGAGAACAAATCAATCTCAAAACTTAAAATTTTAAAAATTATGCTTACAACCAAAATCCATGTGAGGTAACACAATTTAACAAGAAGGTAGTGGTTCATGCAATGTGTATATTGCTGCAATGATTGGTGCCTCAAGTCACATAGTCATTTATGCATCCATGTATTTATCTATTTATTATTATCTTTTAAGGATCTACTATTAAATGTCCTATTCTCTGCTAAGTGCTAGAAATACAATGAGGGATAAATTAGAGACTGTGATCATACGGTAGAGATAAAACAATATATACAAGATAATTTTCTGTGAAAAATTTTAGGTTTTTCTATTTATTTTTGGTATTATTTTGAGCCTTTCAAATGGTAAGTAATGATATTTCATTGTGGTTTTAATTTGCTGATGACTAATCGTGTTGAACGTTTTTTTGTGTGTGCTCAATTGGCCATTGGCAAATTTTTGCAAATTGCTATTGTCTTTTTGCTAATGATATTTATGATTTTTAAAAAAATATATTCTGTGATTCATTTCAAGTTAATTTTTATGAATGGCATAAGATTCATTTTTCCCATATAGGTTCTAGCATCTTTTGTTGAAAACTTTACCCTTTCTTACTAAAATGGCTAAGCAGCTTTATTTAAAAAATAAACTAATCATATACTTTGGGTCTATATCCAACCATTCTATTCTGTTTCTTTGATTTATATGTGCATTCTTATACCAACACCTCACTGTTTATTACTATTGCTTTACAGTAATTCTTGATATAACATGGTAAAAGTTGTCTATTTTTTTAATTTTTTATAAATTATCTTGGTTATTCATGGTCCTTTGGGTTTCTCAATAAACTTTAGAATCAGTGGCACATTTTTGACCAAAGAGGGACTATTGGGATTTTAATTGGAGTTACATTTAATCTACAAATCAATTTGGAGAAAATTTATACTATGACTCCTAATTTAAGTAGTTTTCCTTTAATTTCTCTTTGCATTGTTTTGTAGCTTGGAATTCCCAGGCCATGCATACATGTTATTAATTTACCTTTACTTCACAATAACTTAAGCATAATAAATAACACTTATGGACACAAGACTTACCATATAACCATATCCTTCTCTCAACATAGTTATGGCGGACTTTATAACAATCATTATCATTGCTCTTCTCTTTCTAGTTCTTAACTAATCAATGCAAAATATTTACAAACAAAAAAATTTAAGCAATATGATATTTACTATCTGTCCTTTCATATATGGAAATCTAACTGGTCATAGTGCACCAGAACTATAAAGAGTCAGACATGTGGCTAAATTAATAGATGAGTACTTATCTTTCCTCATAACATTTATACACCATTTCATTCTCCCATGTATAATTCTATAAAAAGCAGAATAGAATATGGGAGGAAATATTGTACCAAGAGATAAGAGGACATGACTTCTCTACTCTTGTATTTTATCATTTACTATTCACACAATCTTGAGAAAGCTGCTTATATCTTTTTAAGGCTTTTGTTTCCTCATCTTGAAGATACTATGATAACATGTTCACAAAAGCAGGAGACTGTACCTGGAATAGGGACTGAGCACTTGATTCACAGACACCAACACCAATAGTACAAGTTATAAAAGAAGAGGTTTATTAGCCAACAGCTGAGCCAGTGGCCACTTGACTGCTGGACATAACAGTCCCACAGCAAGGGGCCCCCATTAGCTGTAGGGGCTTGCTTAAATGGGGCAAAACCACATTGGGACTTCCCAAGTGGGCCAAACCGCAACATCCTGGAGGCCTAGGTACTTTTCAAGCAATGCTAACGAGGTTCACAGAAGCAAAAAAAAAAAGTTGTTCAACAGTTTATCCTAGCCTGCAGATGCTGTTGCCAGTTTCCAGGAAGGGAACTTTTTAGCTGTGCAAAGGCTGAGTACATGCTTAACTGTGCAAAGGCTGAGTTCATGCTTAGCCTAATTTTTGACATTGTAGAGATCCTTTTAAGCTCCCTTCCACATTCCCCCCTTTCAGTTGTTCCTGGAGTCAAATCATTGACTATTTATACAATGGATTATATTGAGTTCTGGGGACCATTAATTTTACTGATGCCATACTATTTTTAACATAACCAAGGAGGTTTATGTATGGGTCTTGGTTTTTCCAAGGAGCAATAGTTTCGCATCCCCATGCAGCACAGTGGTATTGTCCTGCTTTGTGGCAACGGGCTGGTCCTGATGACAGGCAAGCATAAAACCCAACAGATTTAAGTTCTTTTTCATAAGCTAAGGTGCCACATTTATCAGTGTGTGTGCCCCCGAGGGTTAGAACTGGCCATAATTTATAAAGTTCAAAATTAAAGACAGGCTGCCCACTTCCTCTGTAGGTGGCAATTACGGTCCCAGTGATGGTATTTTTTACTTCCCAGGAATAGTTCCCTGGAGTATAGGGATTATATGGGTTAGGCCAATAGGCCTCAAGCTGGGGAAAGTATGCAAGGAATATGATTAAGATACCAGGTCCACAAAAGTCTTATCTTTAGAGGATCTTCTCCAGTAGCTGGTTTGATGACTTTCCATATTTTCAGGGGTGCGGCAGTGACTGCGTTTACTTTGAATGATGAATCCAGGGGTGGACACCACTGACTTTGATGGCTGTAGGAATAGTAAGGATTACTATATGGGCTTCTTTCCACCTTGGGGTGAGAGCCTCAGCTTTGTGCCATTTTATCCAGACCTGGTCACTGGGCTGGAATGGGTGTGGATGTTCCGGAACTGGTTTCTGGAAGACTGCCTGCATGATCTCAGTGACAGCTTGCTGAATTCTTTGAAAAGTCTCCAGTGACTGAAGCAAATTATGGTTAGACAGTTCTAGTGCTTTTTCCAGTCCAATTTTTGGAAGTAACGGCAGGAGCTGTCCAAACAAAATTTCGAAGGGGGTTAGACCTTTGATGTAGGGGGTACACCTGGCCCTTAAGAGGGTGTAGGGAAGGAGTGTTACCCAACCTTCGCCGGTCTCCAGGGTTAATTTGATCAAGGTCTCTTTAAGCATCTGATTCGTTCTTTCTACCTGTCCTGAACTCTGGGGATGATAAGCACAATGTAAGTTCCAATTTATCCCCAAGATTTTTGCAAAACCTTCAGTAAGTTTAAAAATAAATGCTGGGCCATTATCTGAGCCTATTGAGATAGATAGACCATATCTTGGTATGATGTCATTTAAAAGTTTCTTTACTGTTACAGAAGCAGTTTCAGTTTTTGTAGGAAATGTCTCAACCCATCCCGAGAAGGTGTCTACCAAGACCAATAGGTATTTATATCCACATTGCCCAGGTTTGACTTCTGTAAAGTCTATTTACCAATGTCTCCTGGGGGATAGTCCCCTATCTCGAACCCCTTGCAGGGATACACTGACTGTAACTTTACTAGTCTGCTGGCATGACACACAGCCTTGAATGAGCTCCTGGGTGAGCTGGTCCAGATGAGGGAGATAGAATTCTTTTTTCACAAGTTCAGTTAGTTTTGTCCTTCCCAAATGAGTACCTTTGTGGAGCTGCCTTAGGATTTGTTGTCCCAGGACTCGAGGGAGGAAGGTTCTGCCATCCTGAAGTTTCCATCTGGGTTTGAGGTTGTCTGCAATTTTTGTGCAGCGAGGAGGTCCTCTTCTGTGTATTTTGGTGGCTTACATAGAACCGGAGGAGGCAGTGCCAGCAGACAGGTGGTTCTGTGGTCAGCAGCTTCTCTGGCTGCTTGATCTGCTTTTCTATTTCCTATTGCCTCTTTCGAGTTTCCTTTTTGGTGGCCCGGGCAATGGATGATGGTGACTTGTTTGGGAGCCCATATTGCTGCCAGGAGGTCTAAGACCTCCATTTTATTTTTTATAGTTTTTCTCTCTACAGTGAGCAATCGCCACTCCCTGTAAATTGTCCCATGAACATGTGTAGTTGCAAATGCATACTTGCTGTCAGTGTAGATGTTGACAACTTTTCCTTTACCTGCTTTTAGGGCCTCAGTTAGGGCAATTGGTTCTGCTTTTTGGGCCGATGTTTCCTGCGGAAGAGGCTCAGTCTAAATAGTTCCCTGTAGAGTGACCACTGCTGCCCCTGCATACCTTACCCCATTCTGGATGAAACTGCTGCCATCCAAGAAAAGCGTTAGGTCGGGGTTTGTTCTTGGGACATTGGCTAGGTCCCAGCACAGCTTCTGGAACTCAGTTGTTTCATAACAACAATGCGGCAGCCCAGTGGGAATTTCTTCCAGTAGTAAAGTTGTGGGGTTCAAGCTAGGGGTATGCTGGAACTTGATGCGGGGTTGATTTAAAAGCAGCACTTGATAATGAGTTATTCGGGTATTTGACATCCATTTGTTAGGGGCCCCCTTGGAGTAAAGACTCCATTGCATGCGTGGCCCTGACAGTCAGATTCTGCTCCAATGTTAGTTTGTCTGAGTCCTTTACTAACATGGCAATGGCTGCTATAACCTGCAAGCAGGGCGACCAGCCTGATGCTACTGGGTTCAGTTTTTTTGACAGGTAGGCAACCGGCCTGTTCCATGGGCCAAGCTTTTGGGTTAGGACCCTCCGGGTGATGCCTCATCTTTCATCCACATAAAGGTGGAAAGGTTTTTCAATATCCGGCAAGGCCAGGGCCGGAGCTGAGACCAGGATGTTTTTAAGGGTTTGGAAAGCTTTGTTCCCCTCTGGTGTCCATTTAAAATTAGCCTCTGGTCCCTTGGTTATTTCATAGAGGGGTTTTGCGAGTTCAGCAAACTTAAGGATTCATAGTCGGTAGCAGTATCCTACAGCTCCCAAGAATTCCTGGACCTGCCTTTTGCTTCCTGGGTCCGGGATGCCTGCTATAGCCCGAATGCACTGGGCAGTCAGCGATCTTTTGCCTCCCTTGAGGTTGTACCCAAGGTATGTGGCTACAGTCACAGAGAGCTGAGCCTTTTTTGTTGACACCCTATACCTCAGAGTCTGAAGTTCTTTAAGCAGGTGCCTGGTGGCACGCAGGCACTCACCTTCTGATATGGCTGTGATTAACAGATTATCTACATACTGTAGCAGAGTCACTTTAGGGTGCTGTTGCCAGAAAACTTGGCAGTCTTGGTGGAGAGCTTCATCGAACAGCATGGAAGAGTTTTTAAATCCTTGTGGTAGTCGTGTCCAGGTTAACTGGCCATTCCCCCCTTTTTCAGGATCTGTCCATTCAAAAGCAAATAAGGGTTGGCTCTGCTTAGCCAATGGGATGCTGAAGAAGGCATCCTTAAGGTGCAGGACAGAGTATACCTGCCTCTCCAGAGTTAACCTGCTGAGGATGGGTGTACGGGTTGGGGATGGTGGGATGGATATCCTCCACTCACCTGTTGACCTCCCTGAGGTCCTGGACAGGGCAGTAGTCTCCTGTGCCTGCCTTTTTGACAGGAAGAAGAGGGTGTTCCAGGATGAGTGGCATGGCACTAGGATTTCAGCTTCCTGGAGACACTGGATGTAGATTGCTATGCCTTTCCAGGCCTCTGGGGATATAGGGTACTGTTTTATCCTAACGAGCATTGACTGATTTTTGAGATGTACAATGGCTGGCGGTTGATGGGATGCCAGTCCAGAGGAGTTTAATTCGGCCCAGACTTGGGGAAACTCAGTCTGCAGCTGGACCAGTAGTATGGCACTTGAAAAGTCAAGAGGGGCCCCACCTTTTGTTAACATGTATTCCTCACTTAGGGGAACAGTAACAAGAATTTTTGATGTCCCAGGTGGGTTTAGGCTTACTGTTGCTGTGGTTTCCTTAAAACCTATGTTGGCCTTAAGCTTGTGTAAGAGGTCACATCCCAGGAGTGGAGACGGGCAGTCTGGCATTACTAGGAATGAATGAGTTACTTCCCCTTTTCCCAAATTTATTGTTCTTTTGGTGGTCTGGTCTGGGGGCATAATTGAGTTCTGGTTGCCCCCTGGACCAAGGAATGCTTAATTCTGAGGCAGGCCGTTGTACTTTTGGAGGACTGAATACTCAGCCCCCATGTTCACTAAGAAGTGGACAGGGCTTCCCCCCACTGTAAGTTTCACCCTGGGCTCCGGGGGGAATTGACAGAGCCCTGGCTCCATCAGTTAGTTTGTAATTGAAGCACAGGAGTAGATTTCAGTGGGCATCCCTCCGGAGGGCACTCTTGTGGTCAGGGTGGACTGTCTGGGCAGTTTTTTACCCAGTACCCAATTTTTTTTACAGTAGGCACATTGATTTTTTGCTAGTGGAGTTTTTCTCCCAGTGCTGATTCCTCTTCTCTCTGTTGGTTGCTTGGGTTTAACTTCCTTTAAAGCTGCTGCCACTACTTTGGTCATTTTTTTTTTTTTTTTGGTTTGTTGGTCTTCAAGCAAGTCCCTGTTATTATAGACCTTCTGGGTTACCTCAGTTAATTCTGATAAACGTTTCCTTTCAAATCCTTCAATTTTCTGCAATTTCTTTCTTATATCAGGGGCCAACTGGAAGACAAAGGCTATAACTAAAGCCCTCCAATTTTCTAGAGCCTCTGGGTTTATGGGAGTATACGTCCAATAGGCCTCCATAAGGCGTTCCAGAAAAGCTGTGGGAGAATCCTGTGGGCCCTGAGTTACCTCACTTACATTAGACAAATTTGTGGGCCGCCTGGTGGTGGCCTGGAGACTCCCCCATTAGAGTCCGGCAATAGGTGGTGAGACACTCCCTGCAGTGATCAGTGTTCAGGTTCCAATTAGGCCTCTCAATGGGGAAGACACGGCCCACATGGTCCTGCTCTGCCGGTCTGCCGTCCAGTCCCAGGACCAATTTTCTTGCCTCCTGATGGATTCATTCTCTTTCCTTCATGGTAAAAAGGGCTTGGAGGAGCTGTTGGCAGTCATCCCAAGTGGGCTGGTGGGTGAAGAAAATAGTTTCTAAAAGGCCTATGAGGCTCTGAGGTTTTTCAGAGAATGCCGAATTTTGGTGCTTCCAATGGTAAAGATTACTAGTAGAGAAAGGGACATGAACCATAAAGGGCTGGCCTCCCAAACCTCCAGCTTCTAGTCTCGGGGCCTGTCTCAGGGGGAGGACTGTGGAAGTTTGTGGTTCTGAGTTCCCCAAAGATGAATCAGGGCTAGACAGTTTATCAGGGGTGATTGGGCCCTTGGGAGATGCATGGGAAAGAGGGGGATACAGGGGCTGATACGAGGACCCACTCCTGGTGAGTGACAGGCTGAGAACCTTGTGGGCCCCCTGCTCCCACTCAGATGTAGAGTGGGGGGGAAGTTTCATCATCCTCCGGTGGGCTCTAGAGAACTGGAGGTTTGGCTTTTGGAGTTTCCTGTAGGGCTAAAACACGAGAAGAATTAGTTTCTTTCTTTTTGGCTTTCTTCATCCATGATGGCTGCTGCATTACCAGGAGGTACCAGGCAGTGATGTACAGTGATCCAGGTGGTGTCAATAGACAAACTGTCAGACCTTCCCCACTATGGCAGAGTTGAAGGTCCCCTCTGGTGGCCAGCTGCAATTAGGAAATGTGGGCCATTCAAGGGAACAAAAGGTGGTTAGGTTTCCTTGGTTTACCTGATAACCTGACGGCTGTGCCACTCCTTAAAAATCCTTGAAGTGGCACAAAACCAGTTGCAGAGGGGTGTCAGGCTTAGAGCACTGCTGCCCCATATCAATAGCAATGACAGATGCAACAGTGACTAACACTGAACAAATAAAGACAATAACAAACTGAACAGACAGACCTAACTGCCCAAAGGTAATGCCAGAGGGCCCAGTGACATCTCACTGGGACCTCAGACCCCAGAATTAGTTCTGCATCCAGCTTTCCTGCGGGTCCAACCAGAAGTGTGCACAAACAGAACAGAACTTGACTCACCTCTCAGAGGGCTCTGGGGATGTTGTGAGTCTGCCAGAGATGACAATCAGCCATTTGCGAGTTCACAGACTCACCAGGCCCAATGAACACTGAAGTTTGTGAGAATGCAGACCCATAAGGTCACTGGGGCTGGGGATTAAGCTGGTGATTGGGGCTGGGGATTAAGCTCTCGGATATCCCGGGCAAGCCCCAAATGAAATAGGGACCGAGCGCTTAATTCACAGACACCAATACCAAAAGTACAAGTTATAAAAGGAGAGGTTTATTAGCCAAGAGCCAGGCCGGTGGCCACTTGACTGCTGGACATAACAGTCCCACAGCAAGGGGCCCCCATTAGCTGTAGGGCCTTGCCTAAATGGGTCAAAACCACATTGGGACTTTCCAAATGGGCCAAACCACAACATCCTGGAGGTCTGGGTACTTTTCAAGCAATGCTAGTGGGGTTCACAGAAGCAAAAAAAAAAAAGCTGTTCAACAGTTTAACCTAGCCTGCAGATGCTGTTGTCAGTTTCCAGGAAGTGAACTTTTTAGCTGTGCAAAGGTTGAGTACATGCTTAACTGTGCAAAGGCTGAGTTCATGCTTAGCCTAATTTTTGACATTGTGATGTCTTTTTAAGCCCCCTTCCACATACCAAATGACTTGTTAGTGTTATTTTCCAGTTCTATAATTCAAAAGAAAGTGTCAGTGTCCTATAGCAAGGGAATTTTTCAGTTTTTTAATTGAAATAAGCCTCCACTTTATGTTTGCTCTTGTAATGTATTATAACTATTAATCTGACTTGTGTAGAGGACTCTTATTCAACAACAATTCTTATTCAACAACAACTCTCATTCAACAACAATTTACTAGGTTTATTTCTAGGTTGCATGAGGTCATGTTATATAAGACTTAGTTTAACAGCCTCCAAAGCTAATGATTCAAAAATACAGCTTCAATTTTGCCCTTCAGCCTTGTGTGACAAACACATTTAATCCTGACCATTGGACTGATAGGAAGTATTTCCAATGAGCTTATAAAAGTATGACCTGATCTGGTCTGATTACACATTTTATGTCCTAGGACCACCATTCAATAGCAGTGTGCTTGATAAAAAACAAGCCTTCCATGCTGTTTACCAATGTTGCTCTTACTGAGAGATTATTATGAGTTTTTTGTCTATATTATGAAGACATTTTAGTTATGCCAAAATGAATAAAAATGATAAATACCCAATATCATTTGATCTAAGAGACACTCAAGCTTGAAAGATACTTTTTTCCAGAGTCATGACCTAAATTTACCAGAATTTCAAAGACCCTTAATAATTCAGTGGACTTGTCAGCCCCACATTTAACAAGTAATTTACTGACATACCCCAGGTTTTGGTGAGTCAGGGAGTAGCTTTATGCCACAATTCTTTTTTGTAACACACCAAGACAAGAATAATGTCCCTTCCCAGCCCTGTAAATGAGTTTTTCCAGCTCTAAACTAAATACTATTTTTCCCTACACCTGGTGAATATAAGTCAATAAAGAGACAGTAGTGCTGTTGATTTATGAGCAAGTCTTTTTGGAATTATCTGCTCAATGAACAAAGATCTGAAGCACAAGCAGTTTAAAATGGATACAAGTATCTCGGCACCAAAATATTATGTAGTAACTCCCTTAGTGTTATCAACTGCCAGTTTCTGCACTTCTTCCTCTTCTTCTCATGCATTCATTTACTTCATTCAACAATCTACTAGGTGCTAGGCACTGACTAGGCACTGGAGATCTAGCTTTCAGCTAAGGAGGTTCAGTTTGTCCAAATCTACTTGCTTTGGATTGTCTTCATCATGACAAGACTTCATGTTTGATTCCAAACTCTATTCTTCCAAAGTAAAATCATCCTTTTTCATGATATGTTTCCCTAAACCACTGAATTCCATGGATATGAACTAGAAAGTTTTGTATCCTGAAAATCAGAATCCTGTATCTCATATCAAATCATTTGAGTATAATTATTTTAAATGTTTAGATTTTTAGTTTTTTTAACCTTTGAGGCTATTTATTACAATAACTGGCTTTATTGAATAATTCTGAGAATTATGCTTCCTTAATATCATATGTCAACATATCAGATGCAGTAAGCTGTTATGTTTGGTACCATCTTAAAATAGTATTTAAAAAGATATAGTTTTAAATAGTATTTTAAAAGATATACCTAGCCGGGCTCGGTGGCTCAGCCTGTAATCCCATGCCTTTGGGAGGCTGAGGTGAGTGGATTGCCTGAGCCCATGGGTTCAAGACCCACTGGGCAACTTGGCAAGACCTCATCTCTACAATAAATCAAAATGAGCCGGGTGTGGTACCACGTGCCTGTAGTTCCAGCTACTTGGAAGGCTGAGGCGGAAGGATCACCAGAGCCCAGCAGGTCGAGTCTGCGGTGGTCAGAAGCAGCCACTGCACTACAGTCTGGATGACAGAGTGAGACTCCAACTAAAAAAAAAAAAAAGATATATCTAACTCTAAATTGTACCCCATACCTTTAAAATAAAATTTTTATAAAAGATATAATTCTTCTACCATATATACTATATGTATAACATATATACTATATTATATGGTATCTAATTTGTTCCTCATTGTACTTCTAGCATTTAGCAGAGTAGGAAATTTAATAGTAACCCTTAAAAAATATTGATTAATAGGTAAATACATGCATGCATAAATGACTACATAATTTGAAGCACCAATCACTGCCACAATATACAATATTATGTAAATCAATACCATCTTGTTAAATCATGTTTCTTCACACAGATTTTGGTTGTAAACATATATTTTTAAAATTTTAAGTTTTGAGATTGGTTTGTTCTCAGATTCTATAATAAAATTTATACAGTCTGTGGTTGCTTTCCAGGTCATTTTTGTTGTCTCATTGAACACAGAAATTTTCTTTCTGACTGATAACAGAATGAATTTTTGCTTTCATATTTATTTAATAGTATAGTATATACTTCTATCATATTACTATATACTTCTATCATATTACTATATATACACAACATGTATACTGTTTATACACCCATATGTATATATACACATAATCACATGAATACATATATGCACATATAAACACATATATACATATATGCAAACATATAAATGTGTGTATCTATCTATCCATCTAATTCTATATTTATATGTCTGTCTACCTATCTCATATGAGAGGGCATACTAGCTTTGTTACTTACTAATTTTATGACTTCTTGCAAGTCATTTCACTTATTGTTTTTCCCATTGGAATGAAGAGAGTAGGAAAATATACTTCATGGAGTTAGCTAGATCTCAATATATTGTAGTTATTATTTTGTTGACCTTTATTATCATCATCATTTGGCAATCTCCACCTTGGCCAATTTCTTTTTTTTTTGAGTTGGTGGTCTCACTCTGTCACCCAGGCTGGAGTGCAGTGGCATAATCACAGTTTACCTCAGCCTCAGCTTTCTGGGATTAGGCTATCCTTCTGCCTCAGTCTCTCAAGTAGCTGGGACAACAGGTGTGCACCATTATGCCCATCTAATATTTTTATTTCTTTTAGAGATGAGGTTTTGCTATGTTGCCTAGGCTGGTCTTGAACTTCTGGGCTCAAGCAATTCTCCCACCTCGGCCTTGGGCTCAAGCAATTCTCCCACCTCGGCCTTCCAAAGGGCTGGGATTACAGGTGTAAAGCACTGCCCTCAGCCCTTTGTCAAGTATTTTTAAAATGCATGGTTATGCTTCAAGCCAAAATTCCCATTCAGTAAAATTTGTGAAGACTTAATTTCAAGCAGTGTCTTTTCCATCTTCGCCATGACAATCAAGTCTATGTCTCAAAACTTTGCCTCTATTATCGCTGGCTCATAATTTTCACACAAGTTACAACTTCACTTAACAGTCACCCTCTTCAGCTCACTTTTATTTTTTTTCTGGTATTTCTTTTTTTGTTTATTTACACCATGCCATTGGAATCCCTGTTGCCAAAAATCTTTATTTTAGTCTCAGTATTTATTTTAGAATATTTTTCTCACTTAAAAAAAAATAAAGCCAGCCCTATGGTAAAAACAGACATGGCTAATATTTTTTACAATTTTTCCAGTCATCAGAATAGCCATCAGGGACACAAAATAGGAATACTGAGTCTGTGAGAGATTGCATAATTTGTACAAGATATTATTAAAATAATATCACAATACAGGAGGTAGCAGCGTCAGGAATCTAACTATGTTTGTCTGAACTCAAGGCCCATACTCCATATACTGCATTACCCTTGGGGCATCCATGAGAAAGCTACTCATAATTGTGTTAAATCAGTTGCCTTTAAGGAGTGTCTAATAATAACTTTGCTTCCTATTGTCCCATTCATAGTCATTCAATTTTTATGTTAGTTTCATGATGCCTACTTCTAAGACTACAGATTAACTTTTTATAATTATTATTCCACCAATCTCTAAGTGCCTAACCAGCATTCAAAAGTCATTTATGCCAGGACCACAATTTTCCTTTCTACTTCATGATTTTCCAGAAGCTTAGGTAACTTCATTCTTCAAATGGTACTCTGGACTCATAATTCTTTGACCTCATCTTTTCTAAGGACTTTTTCTTCATTCCACTTTAGCGATGATCCACAGTTATGTCATTAAACAATTTCATTACTTTTTATCAGAAGTTTTTTTACACCTGATGTCTTCGAACTTAAAATCTCCCTTCTCTGACTATACTCTTCTTTCACAGTTTCTTACACGTAAGAAATATGTATCATACGTCTTTCCATATCTTATCTTTCCATATCTCATTGTTTTCCCAAATTACTTTGTATTCACTTTCCTCCTCATCTGGCTTGAATACACGGTTCACTATTTTATGTTTTTATGAGCCTATGAGACTCTATTGTCCCTCTATATTTTACTAAAATCACTTTGTCAGTTTCCAAACCTAGACAAATCAGATGCCTATTTTCTCCAGCCTGCTGTTAAGTTGCAGAACTATGCCAAAAATTAGCAAATAACTTTCATGATTAGATCCATTATGAATGAATGTAATCCAGATAGAGACAAGCCTTTAATATAGCTTATAATTCCATTTATTCAACCTGACTTAAAGCTTTATTAAACATTTCTCAAACTGTCTTTTTCAAGTTATTAATTGATATGCATTCCTCCATATACAAGCTCAGAAGTAAAATAAATTTGGAAATACTACATATTAAACCTAATTCTTGTACATTCACAATTTTCATTTGCATATTCAAGGCTGTGAGAACCACTACAGTAAAATAATTTGTTGAACTTTCATAACACACAACTTCACAAATTTGACTTTGAAATCTCTTGTTCATACATTAATCTGTAGGAATCGTATCTCAGTCAATACATTTTGGGAAATATTGACTATATAGAGGGTGAGGTCCTTGTTTGGTTAGTTCACTACTGTACACTCAGCAGTTAGAATGATACCTCATATATGTGCATATTCACATACAAATATTGGATGAATAAATAAATGAAATACCTAAGGTAGTTGCTATAATATTTTTCCTGATCCTTTCCATTTTATTAACCACACTGCCATACTGCCAGAGTCCATCTCCAGTGGGTCAGGATTTCCTGAAGGAGGGACGGTGGTGGCACAGGAGAGAAAACTTGGATACTGACTCTGCTGCAAGCAGGACAAATGCCGATTTATTGTCTTTTTCAACTCCTTTTATACCCTAGATTTTGGCTTGAGCCAAAAACATGTTTTTTGTTTTCAAGGCAATCAGTTTCAATTTAATGGACCGGACAGGCAATGCATCTTTGTTCATCCTGTTTTGATCTTAAAAAATTATCATCCTAAACATTAACTATAAATTTTATAAACTCCTAACATTTTCTAATGATTATCATTTCTTAATGTCCATACAAAACTTACTTATTTCTATAACTATTACATTATAAATCACTACCAAGTTCTAAACACTATAATTGTTACATAGATTAACAAGTCACATCTATGACCTTCACACATCAATTTGCAACTAGCTGGGGTAAAACAGCTTTCTCAAGGTTTTTGAACCACAAGTTGGCCTGCCTAGTTTTCCATAATGTCACACCTGGGTATTTACAATCTGTGTCAATTATCTCCTGTTAGGGAGACTGGGCTTTAATGTTTGTAAAACAAAGGGTCTCCAGGGCTTAAGTCATCTCAGTTACAATCTCTAACCAGAATTACAAACCTCGTTAACAAAGGGAAATAAAGGCAAAGGTGCTCTAATATTTATGTGACTGTTAATTTCTTAAGCATAATATACCACATGTAGAAATTAAGAAATTAAGTAAATGTAGTTTTTGCATTGGTACTCTTCCTAAAAATACAAACTGTAGCTTCTCAAATTTCTCCAATTAGTTGCCAATCAGAAGAAATAAAATCTTATAAATGATTATCTACCTGCACATGATATTTAAAATCGCTATTGATAATTTCCTGGCAAGGCCAGTGAGTTCCCTGACAAACATTAAATCGAGCACCTTCTGATTTTTTACAATTTTCCCTGCTACAATGTTTAATCAAGTGATTGCATGATCTAATACCAGGAGGCCAGGGACGTGGAAACCTAGGGAGGAATTCAAATGAAGGGACTTTGTCAGCAGGTAGGCCTCCATGGCTGGCTCCCAACACTATACACTCATTATCAAAGGAGGCCTCTTCCTTTGACTCTTCCTTTTCCCACTTCTCAACATCTTTTTATATCATTGAATACTTTTTCATGATTCTCGTTGCCTCAGAAATATGTTTGGATTTCTACATTTCATAATAATGATACATGCATAGAAAAGTAAGCTAACTAGATGGCAGTCCCTTTCAGATATTTTCTTTAATCTCTTAATCTTATAACATAAGTAAAGTGATCTATTTTATGTAGACAACACAATAGGAACTCATACTCAGTAATCAGAATTTGAACCCAGGTTTGTTGATCTCCAGGGCATTATTACTTTTGTAGCCATTGTTAACTTCCCTTTCCAAGACTAATAACATGATTTGGTTAGATTTTGTACCAGATGCAAGTTATATAACACCTAGATTTACTAGGATCTAGCATCAGATGAGATGCAGCCCTAGTCAATACCTTGATTTCAGCCTGGCGAAACCCTGGGCAGAAGACCCAACTAACCCATTTCTGGACTCTTCACCTACCAAAACTGTGAGATAATAAAAGGGCATTGTTTTAAGATACTAAGTTTGTGGTAATTTGTTACACAATAGAAAATTTACAGTAAAAAATGGGAGATGTGAAAAATAGGACAAATAACCTGATATATTTAAATACATTAGTAAAAACATTAAATGTGAAGAATGTAAACATTCCAGTTAGAAGATGAGACTGTAAATTGATTTTAATAAGATAATTTTATAGATGTTATTTATAAGAGACACAATTTAAAAATATTATCATTGAAAAAATGGAAAGTAAAAGTACTGAAAAATATATACAGCACAAACATGAATCAAAAAAAAGATGGTGTATATATTAACATGAGACAAAGACAACTTTAAAGGAACAATTTTCAAAGGGTTGAATTTTACAGCGCAGGTGTTTTGACCATGAGGAATTAATTAAAGGTCAACAACAGGTAGATAAATAGAAAATGTTCATGTGTATAAATTAAGACACATGATTCTAAATAACTCATGAATCATATAGAAAATCATCATGGAAATTATTTTGTATGGAATAATAATTTAAAATATTTTGTATTGAAATAATAACTTACCAACATTTTAAAGATACAGCCAAGTTAGTGCTTAGAGGCAATTTATAGCTTTAAATGCATATATTACCAAAAAAGGTGAATCAGTTATCTAAACATCCAACTCAAGAAGGTAGAAAAAAAAATGAGAAAATTAAACTCAAAGAAAATAATGAAAAAAAATAAAGTGAAACTGAATAAAATGGAAAACACATACACAATGCAGATAATGAATAAAATAAAAATTTGTAAAAATAATACTGCAGGAATATTAATCTCTCAAATCATGAATATTGATATTATGACAAATTTTATGCCAATATATTTGACAACTGAGATTAAATGAATAAATTTCTTGAGAAATGTCAAATATCCAAACAGAAAAATAAATAAATTAAAAATCTGATAGTCAGCTTTAGTTGTTTACAAAATAAAATCTGTAATTGAAAAACTTTCTACAGGAGAAACTGTCTCTGGTGAAATAATATTAATTTATGCAAATTATTTCAGAAAATTAAAAAAGAGAAAATACTTTCCAACCTATTTTGGGAAGCTAGGGTAAGAACATAGAATGAGAAATTACAGAACACTAATTCTTATGAACATCGATTTTTAAATCTTCAAAAAATCTACAACTAACATAATGTTTAATGATAAGATGTTTAACAATTTTGACTGAATATGGGAAAAGATAATGATGTCTAATATAACATTTCCACTCAATATTTCACTGATGGTGTCAGCCAGAGCAAGAAAAAGAAGTAAACCATATTAAGATTGGAGAAGAGGAAATTATTCATCAGGATAATTCTGCCATTATTTATTAGGATTGCTAAGTATAAAGTCAACATTAAAGAATTACTTTTATATACTTAAACAAACAAGTGGAAATTAAAATTTTAAACTTCTAGTTAAAGCAGTACTGCATAATATTAAATGTCTAGGAATAAATCTAATTGGAAATTATCAAATATTTCTGTGAGAACTATAAATAGACATAAATAAATGAAGTGGTATCCTATATTTGTGGATTGGAATATTTAATATATTAAAAGATGTCTATTTGTTCCAAATTGGCTGTAGAGTCAATGATACTTTGATGATAATCAAAGTTGTTGTACATGTGTATAAATGAACAGACTCTAAAATGTATAAGAAAATGTGAGATATTATCAACCAAGACAATCTCAAAGAAGGAGAACATTTGGTAGTTTACTCTACATTATATGAGATAATTTTAAAAACCAAAGTAATTACATGTGGCTAAATCAAGGAACAATTCAGTCTAATTGGTATAAGAATAGACAAAGAGTCCAATGGAATAGCATAAAGAGTCCTGAAACAACCTTCCACCTACTTAGTCACTGATTTACAACAAAGTTCCAATACCAACCAGAAGGAAAAGGATGTTCTTTAAAAATATGGAGCTAAGTCAATTGGATATCCTTATAAAAATTTTAAATTTGAATACTCTCCAAAGCCATACACAAAAATTAATTCAAAATTGATCATAAATCAATATAATAAAAATAGATCAGGATATAAAAAGTGAAATAACCAATCTTGAAAAAATATAGAATAGTATTTTCATGACCTTGGGAGAGGCAAATTTTAAAAAATGAAACACAAAATCACTAACTATAAAAGAAATTTTGAGGTTTCTGCTCACTGAATTACACTACCTAATATACTAAAGAGGGAAGCTACTGGATGGGAGCAGAGGTATACAGTGCATATATTTTCCAAAAGCTTCTATTCAGGATATGTAAATAATACATAGTAAACTTTAGAGAAAGGAAAAACATACATTGAAAAAAACAGGCAAAAGACTTGAACAAATACTTCACAAAAAAGCATATTGAAATCATTGACATATGAGTGCAGAGGTGTTCAACATTGTAAGTCACCAAATAAAAACAAATTTAAAAGCACTAAAGGATAAAAAGACATACTATCAGAATAGCCAAAATGAAAAATACTGTTGATTCAGAGTTGGTGGGGTTTTAGGCCACCTGGTAGCCTTCTATTTTGCCACTGGGAGTTTGAATTTGCTCATCTACTATTTTGCAATATCTACTGAAGCTCATTATATGGTGTATACTTTGACTACACAATTATATCCTTCATTATATATTCAACAAAAGTATGTGCTTATGTGCACTTAAATGCATGAAAAAATGTTTATAGCAGGTTTATTTATAGTAGCCAAAAACTAGAAAGAACCCAACACCCTTTAGCAGAAGAATGAAAAGTAATTTTCAGAATATTCATATAATGAATGCAAACTTGTAATACAAAGGAATAAAGAACCCAAACCATAAAAGAAGACCAGAGTAAAGAGAATGGACTAAATATTCATCGTTATAATAGTATAATATTTTAAAGATATTGTTTCTCTTCAAATTGATCTATAAATTTAATGTATTTTATTTCAAAATCCTAAAAGTTCTTCTTTGGAGTAAATAGGCAAGCTGATCACAACAATACTTATATAAAAGAGAAAATTACTAAGGGTATTAAGTGATATGTTTAAGAACTTGCCTCAGCTTTTAAGTCTCATCTAATTTAAAACTAGACTTATAAGTTCTACCATCATACAGTCTGAAATGGGTAAAAGAAGAAACAAATGAAGCAATGGAACAGAACAGGGAACACAGAAGCAGACACACAATGTGACCATGTCACGACAGATGGCATTACTAATAAATAAGAAAAAGATATATTAATCATAAAGTTGTACACTTATGTTTACCACAAATACTATGATTAATTATAGTACCAACCATAATATTATGATTAATAAATTTTTTAAAATTATTAATAGTGTCAACTATGGTTAAAGGTGTGGTTATCAATATGGAAAATAATAAAATTAATCACATCTTACATCACAATTAAAATAAATTCCAGATGGATGAAAGACCCAAATGTTAAAAGCAAATCTTTAAAAAACTTTTTGAGGAACATATTGAAAATATACTAATAATTTCAAGAAAGCAATATTGTGAAATAAGGTACAAAGAAAAAACAAAAAGTTGTTAAATCTAACAACTTTAAATTTTCTTTTCCACACATGATCTCAAACAAAGAAGAGAGACAAATTACAAACTGAAAAAAGATCTTGCAACTCAAATCAATGCAAGGAGAAAAATAGAAATGTGGGCAAACATTATGACCAAAAAAATTCACACTTTAGAGAATCAAATGCCAATGATCATACTTAAAGATTCTTAACCTGACTAGTAATCACAGAAATGGAAATTAGATTTTAAAAAAATACCATTCCCGCCAGGCTCGGTGGCTCAGCCTGTAATCCCGCACTTTGGGAGGCTGAGGTGAGTGGATTGCCTGAGCCCGCGGGTTCGAACTCGCCTGGGCAACTTGGCGAGAACTCATCTCTACAATAAATCAAAAATTAGCTGGGCGTGGTAGCGCACGCCTGTAGTTCCAGCTACTTGGAAGGCTGAGGCGGAAGGATCGCCGGAGCCCAGCAGGTCGAGGCTGTGGTGACTGGAGCGGCCACTGCACTCCAGTCTGGGTGACAGAGTGAGACTCCAACTCAAAAAAAAAAAAAAAAATTTACCATTCCCCTGTTTCCCACTTCATGTACTCCACCCCTAGATTAGCAAATAAGTTAAGTCTGCTAATGCAGATATTATCACAGACATGGAGCTAGGAAAATTCTCACATAAAGATGTTGAGACTTGAAACTGGTACAGACTTTTGGAAGAATTATTTGACAATATATAGTAAAACTAAATATATATATATAACTTTCAACCCAGAAATTTCACTTTCAGATGTTAATACTAGAGAAATTCTCACATTTATGTACAAGGAAATATAAACAAGATTAATCATGTGGCATTGTTGTGCTGAAAATTTAGGCAGCAACTTAAATGTTCATTACCAAATGTATAAATAATTTTTCTATATCCATACTTTTAAATATTACAAATTAAAATGCATAAATTATAACTATGTACTATGAATCAATAAGATAAAAAATAATATCAGGGTGACTAGTTTCAGAATGATATACAGTCTGGAAATATACACATTAAGTGGTATGCAAAATGTTACATAGTTTATAGACATATAACTTTGAAGAAATGGTGCAAAAGCATATATAAGATTTTTAAGCATCAGTTTCAGAAAACAGTTACCTTTGGGGTGGACAGAACAACAAAAATCAGAGAGGCTTTATTTTCTCTATAATATTACCTAAATTAATGATTTAAACCACGTATTATAAAATATTAAGATCTGATAAGATTGGATGATAATATAATTCATGATTGCAAAGATGTGGAATCAGCCTAAATGCCCATCAACTGACCCACGTTGATTGGATAAAGTATGTGTGTGTGTGTGTGTGTGTGTGTATGTGTGTGTGTGTGTGTGTGTGTGTGTGTGTGTGTGTTTCATACACACACTGCAGAATAATATCCAGCCATAAAAAAGAATGAAATAGTGTCTTTTGAAGCATTTGCAGCAACTTGGATGGAATTGGAGACAATTATCCTAAGTGAAGTAGTGCAGAAATGGAGAAACACCAGATGTTCTCATTTATAAGCAGGAGCTAAGTTATGGGTCTGCAAAGGCATATAGACATTAAGGACACTGGAGACTCAGAAGGGTGACGAGGGGAAGAGGGAAGGGTTAAAAAATCACCTATTGGGTACAATGTGCTTTAGTGAGGAGGACAGGTACACTTAAAGCCCAGACTACTTCACTACGTCACCACCATACAATACACCCATGTAATTAAAAAAAATCATTGAAATAACAATTTTTTAAAAGATTAGGTGAAAATAAATGTCTTTTCTACTACAAATGCCTCATTTAAAAAATTATTTGTATTTAAATATTAGATAATTCACATTTAGAATAGCTAAAAATGAACACTGATCAGCACTCTGGTCATTTGTAAATGTTCATTATAATTTAAGACTATCTTAAAAAGAACTTTCACTGAATTTTGCTAATATTTCTTACTTGAAGAAGATGACTTTAAAAAATAAACTCTTTTATCAGGTTTTTACAGTGTCTTCGTAGCTTCTTTTTGAGAGTTAAAAAACATTTCATTAAGTTTAAGTTCTGATAGTTTTTTACATATTGAATGTTTACATATTGAAACTATTATTACAGTGCCTTGTAACTTTCATTATTGCTACTGAGATGCCAGCCTGCTGTAGTTCCATTAAATGGATATATCTTTTATTGCCACTTCCAACAAAAAGAAAACAAAAAGGAACATCTCATTGCTATGAAATAAAATGTAAAAAGTCACTATTACTCAAATTCATAAAATCCATAACAAAATTGAAACTAAGTTCTCAATACCCTGGGCAAATTCTCTTTTAAATCACATTGCTACTTGTACAACTTCTCTGGAAAACAGTCTGGAGATTTCTGAAAGAACTAGAAATTGACCTTCCATATGACCCAGCAATTCCCCCGTTGGGAATATATTGGGAGGAACTCAAATTATTCTACAAAGAAGATACCTGCACACGTATGTTTGTTGCAGCTCTATTCACAATAACAAAAACATGGAACCAACCATGTTGCCCATTGAAGCTGGACTGGATAAAAAAAAATGTAGTACACATACACAATGGAATATTATGCAGCCATAAGGAAGGACAAATATATGGACTTTGCAGCAACCTGAATGGATTTGGAGTCGATCATACTCAGTGATTTATCACAGAAACAAAGAACAGAGTTCCATATGTTCTCACTCATAAGAGGACCTTGAACAATTATAATGCTATAAGAAAGCAACTGACAGTAATGGGAAATTGTTGGTGGGGGGTGTGGATTGACAGTTGAGGGAAACTCCTAGGGGAGGGAGGGGCATACCTCATCAACAGGAGTACCTGCATGATCAATGTTTGTATACTTAACCCTGAATTGTACCCCACATCTTTACAATAAAAATTTTTTTTAAATTACATTGCTTTTTGTTGTTGCTGTTGCTGCTGTTGTTGTTGTTGTTGTTGTTGTTGAAGCCTCATTCTGTTGCCCAGGCTAGAGTGCAGTGGTTTGATCATTTCTCACCGCAGCTTCAAACTTCTGGACTCAAACCATCCTTCTGCCTCAGCCTCCCGAGTAACTGGGATCTCAGGTATGTGCCATCACCCTTGGCTAATTTTTTGTTTTTTGTAGAGACGAGGTCTCACTATGTTGGCAACACTGGTTTTGAATTATTGGGCTCAAGGAATCCTCCTGCCTCGGCCTCCCACAGTACTGGGATTACAAGTGTAAGCCATTACATCTGGCCACATTGTTTTTTTTTTTTTTTTTAACTTTACACATGAGCTATGGGAAAGGGAACAAAAAATCATAAACACTATTATCTTTTGTGATCAGCATCATGAATTATGATAATACGAGACATTTACTGAGCTCCACAATTTTTTCAAAACCCTGCTACACAACAGTATCTAGTTTAATCATGAAGCATCACTGAAGATTGCAAGTATAGGTAATTTGAGCCCATTACTTATCTTCATTTTTCTCCTGCTGCTTATTTTTTCACTGATCACTGTATGATAAGAAACAAACAAACAAACAAACAAACAAACAAAAACCAAAATTGGTGAACTAGAGGGTGCATGAAAAAGCTTGGCTTGACAAGGAAAGAGATTGTCTAAATGAACAGTTTAATGATAGGTGCCAAATTCTCCTTCTTTCCATTAAAGTCTGTGTGGTTTCCAGCAGAGACCCTAAAATATGAGAGGCTATGAGATAACATAGAACAATATGAAGTTTATTAATTTCAATTTTCACTTTAAATAAAAGGGAAATATACTTTTCTAGGTTGTTTGAACATCCTGATTCAGTCCCTGGAACATCTCCAGGGATGCTGTCTGAAGTTAGCAGAGAGGAAAATTCATTTAGTTCCTCTTTGGGGTCTTACTGTGAACATACACATTTTTTCACCCTGTACTAGGTTGGAACTGAGCAGCCCCTCAGTTGAAATTGTCTCAGAGGTAATTAAGAAATTGGGTTACTTGATAACAAAGAGTTCCTTTTCTCTCTCTATTTCTTTTCCCTTTAACTATTATTCCATGAAAGGGCTTTATTTTGTGTTTCTCTTTTTCAGAAATCTCTGGCTCACAGATCATCTGTTCTTTGTAACAGTTATCATTTCCACACCACAGTATGACTCAGAGCGTTAAGGGTACTATACACACTTCTTGATGTGTGCAAATCACAATGACTAAATGTGGAATCCTGGAGATAAATTACACAGTAGCAGGAGCCTAGAAAAGTTAGCAAGAAGATAGGAAAGTGCAAAAATAAAATAAAATGAAATAAAGCATAATCTAAATGGATACCTGGAAATGAATAATAAGTTTTCTTTGTGATTTTTGGGACTATCTCTCCTAATTATTCCCCAGGACAGTGCAAACTGAAATGGGTCAATGCCTTTCTATGTCAATCAGGGTCCAGACCTAGTTCTAAGAAGTGAATGGAAGACCCACCATGTCTAGACACTGGTCTCCTATACCACAGTTTGCTCACTGCCTTCTCCCCCAAGCCCTCCAAAGACTCTTGGTTTAGGCATCTAGTAGAAAACATGTCAGATATTTGTATGTCTCAGCATAATGCTATTTGAAAAATCACTTTCTCAGAAAGTCTTGGAAGGAATTCTGATTTAACCAGATAGGTACTGAATTACTGGCACAACATATAGTATCCTCTCAGTGAAAAAGAAATGGTTCTAGTGTTAAGAATACACATTTAAGTTTATATTCTGGCTCAGCTACTTACTGCTTTGTGAAGACTGTGTTTAGTAATATGTTTATAGCAGCATGTACCTATTAAAGTTACAAGTTACTTAAACTCTTGTCAAGAAATATTCATTGTGAGGACCAAAGGGAGGCCCAAACTTTACCTGTACGATGGTCACTTGTATACTTAATCCTGAATTGTACTTCACATCTTTAAAGTAAAAATTAACAAAAGAAATGTTTACCGAAGGTTGTTACATGCTATCACTACATAAATTATGTTATGCTATGTAACAGCCTTCAATAAGCACTTCCAATCTAAATGTTCTCTGATTTTTTGCCCACAGTCATAGGACACTAGTCTACATAGATAATTTCCAGAGTTTTCATATCTTAATAAAAAGAAAAAAATCAAGGCAAAATAGGATACTTTGTAAGTAAACAGACTTCTTACATTCTTCCTTTCTGCTTTTATTTATTGAACAATAAGATTAGTATTTCTTTGCTGGAAAATAGCTTTAATTTATTCTCTGCTCAGCAGAAAGATTTCATTTAGGAGATCTCCCTAAAAAATTTCATACTTTTGAATACTTTCTTTTTCATGATGTTTCCTCCACCTTAATATTCTTGACATTCTTAGGTCTTTGTTTACTTTCTTATAACTCAGTTCCAAGTCTCAATCATGATTTCTCTTTGTTCTTCCAACTCTTTAAGAAAATTAATTTTCCTCATTGATTTTCCTCAAGGTTTGACATCAGCCATTTGCCACCCTCACTCTACCTGATTCCTCTCAGTCTTTCTGAGTCATAAGCCTCTTTTAAATATCTGTTGGAATCATCATTCCATTCATATCAAAGAAGTATGAATGTTGGGAGATACGAAGAATATTAACAAATTTTACATTTAGTTTCCAGGGATGTAGTGATACCCCTGCTTTATGACTGATGAGCAACCTCACTTACCCTCAAGCTTCAAGCTCTAATCTGTGTTGATTGTCCTAAATCTGCATTTTATATTCCCAGTCTCTATCCAGTATTCCAGACCTGTGTATACAACCAACCAGTGAATGTGTTCATTTGGAAATTTTATAAGCACCTCAAACTCCACCTGCCCAAACTAAATGCATCTTGTTCCCATCAAAATCTAGAATTCTCTGCTTTGCTGTCTGACACAGTGAATGACATCACCATCCACTCAAGTAGCCAAGGCTAAAATCCTAGTCATCCTAGACTTTTTCTTCTCCCTCATTTCCTACAAATATTCACCAAGTTCTGTCATTTTTGTTTCCTACAAATCTCAAGGATATTTTCGTGTGTGTGTATTTGCAATTGTCATTGTCTAGATCCTACTAACTTCTCACACACATCAGTGGCATAGGCTACTAAAACAATTTTGATTACAAAGTTAATACACAAACACTTTCTCATTTTAAAGATCCAAGCATATAAAAGTACCAATGATAAATTTTTTCTTTTAATCCTACCTCTTTCTTTCAGCCCCAATTCTCTCCTTCTGCTGAGATAGCCACTGTTAAACATTTGGTATATCCCTTCAGTTCCTGTTTCTTTATTTTTGTATATATATGTAGGTACTAATGAAAGGATACAGGGTTTGGGTATTCTTTATACAAATGAGAACATGCTTTACTTGCCTAACAGTCTCTCACTTAATTTTTTTTCACTTAATAAAAATTTGGAGAGATTTTTATTTCAGTACATACATATGCATATGATACTTTTTAAAATTATTTATTTATTTTTTATTATGAAGTTGTGGGGTACAGTTAAGGGTTAGGTATACAATTGTGTTTCATTCAGGCACCCTGTTGATATGGGTGTTTCCCCGTTCCCAGACTGATATTTGCTACTGTTAATCCCATCTCCCTCCCCCCACCATAGTTTCCCAGTACTGTCAGTCATTTTCGTATAGTATTGCAATGGATGTTTAGGGTCCATTATATGAGTGAGAACATGTGATACTCGGATCTTTGTTTCTGTGAGAGGTCACTCAGTATTATAGGCTGTAGTTCCATCCAGGTTGCTGCGAAATTCATGATTTTGTTCTTTTTTATGGCTGCGTAAAATTCCATTGGGTATATGTACCACATTTTTTTAATCCAGTCCTCTTTTGACAGGCAGCATGGCTGTTTCCAGGTTCTTGCTATTGTGAACAATGCTGCGATAAACAACATATGATACTTTTAATGGCTACTTCGTATTCTATTACAAGAATGAAGACTACGTGATTTAACCATTCCCCTTTTGATGAGAATGTAGCTGGTTTCCTGTTTTCCACTATTATGCATTCCTATCATCACGTGCATGTGTGAGGATACTTTCAAGGGTGAGATTCTTAGAAATGGATGTCAGAGACTCTCATCTGCTCTCCCTACCTCTGGTCTCAATCCTCTCCCAGCTACCTTCACTTCATCACCATCACGCAACTACAGGAAAACAATCTGAGCAACTCCTGTTCATCAGGCACTGCACCAGGAATTTAGTGATAAAAGAACAAGTTAACCCAGTTGTTGCTGTCAGGGAGTGCAAAATATAATGGAAGAGAGGGAGACAGATGACAAAATTACAATATAATAAGATTGAAACAGAAGTGTGAAAAAGAAACTTTCTCAGAAAACATTTTTAAAATGACCTTATTCTGGGGACAATGATGAAGCAGGAAAGACTAATGGAAATTCCCAGATACCTCTTGAAGGTTGGAATTGGCTTGGTGAAGAAAAGTTGGGACTTTCCCACAGAAGAGAGAACCTGTGCTCTATTAATTGGATCTCCTATGTTTGCCAGGCACTATTCTAGGCGTGAACAGGTGTGCGCAACACAGAAAAGGCCTTATTTTCATGGAGCTGTCCTTCTAATGGGGGAAACAAATTAATACAAGCATCAACAAGAAAGAGTGCGATACAAATTCAGTTCATGAAAATTGTTATAAGAAAGAAAGCAGAGCAATGGGATGTGAGGGTTGTTGGGGGGGAAGCTATTAAGAGACAGAGACATTAGTAAACGTTTTTTTCCAGAAAGTTATGTTTATCTTGAGATCTGAGTGGTTAGAAGGTGCCATCTGCAATAGAATCTGGGAGAAGAGATACTTAACAGGGGCAACAACACGTGTAAAGACCCTGAAGAAGGAATGAGTCTCATGTATTACAGGAATGAAAAGAAGGACAGTTATAGAGTTAATATGGAGGGTGGTGGTTGTGGACTATATGCGTACCTTCAAATTTCATATGTTGAAACCAAATCTTCAGTGTATTTGAAAATGGGTCTTTGAGAGTTAATTAGGTCATGAGAGTGGTGCCCTCATGATGGGATTGGTGCCTTTAGAAGAAGAGACATAAGAGAGCAAGCTGTTTCTCTCTTTCCTCCCATGTGAGGATACCAAGAACCCAACAATGCTGTCCCTGATCTCAAACTTCCAGCCCGCAGAATTGTGAGAAATAAATGTCTGTTGTTTAAGCCACCTAGTCTATGATAACCTGTTATAGCAGCCTAGCTGACTAAGATAGTGGTGCTTCCAGGGAACAGCAAGTGTTTATGTGTGACTAGAACTGCAGACTGGCACAGAGAACTCCTCATGACCTGGCCTCTGGTTCCACCCTGATTCTATCTCTACCACTCTTCCTGTGATCCTCAAGTTCCAGACAGTATATTTTTGGTTACTGAAAACACAACATTCTCTCTTGCCTTTGCTCATGCTGTTCCCACTGCCTGGAATATACCTTCTTTGTCTAGCTAACTCCAATTTTCCCTTCATGGCCCAGCTCAATCCTTGCCCACCCCACCCCTGGTTGTGTTAGAAAGCAGCCTCTCCACTGCATAGTAACTCTGCATAAATTAGCCTTGTTGTTAACGGTGTTTCCCTGAAGGCAGTACTTGTCTAACCTGCACTTGTGTCCATAGAGTCTGGCACAGAACCTGACACACAGTGGTTGTGTGTGCTGACTAGGACTGACTCCTGGTTAATCTCCCTGTGAATGACTTTCTTTTTCTACCTTATCTGGTTTATTAGTCCTAACCTACTACAATCCTTCCTGGAAATATTCCAGGAGTCACTGTTTTTTCTACCTGTGATCATAGCAAAGTTTTGGCATGAATTCTTTAAGCATGTATACTTAGAGAATATACACGACACTGTATATAAGCATAATACATGACACTGAAAATTCTGCACACTGTTACAGGATTTAATTTTTTCTGAATTTGTAGTTTCTCTAAGCACCTTGTGGGTCCTAGTTTTTGTATTTTTTCCTTGCATTTTGCACTCACAGAAAGTGTGATGAAAATGACTTTCTTTTTAAGTTTTAAATTGACAAATAATAGTTGCACATATATATATATAAATAGTTGCACATATATATATATCAAAAAAAAAAATATATATATATATATTTTTTTTAGTTGGAGTCACACTCTGTTGCCCAGACTGGAGTGC